>NW_026057580.1:47403554-47567192 GCF_023721935.1 Panthera uncia
TCTTATGGTTTGCCTCCTTCCCTCTCTGTAACTTTTTCCCCCTCCCCTTCCCCCCTGGTCTTCTGTTAAGTTTCTCAGGATCCACATATGAGCGAAAACTATAGAAAGTTTATGAAGGAAATTGAGGAAGATACAAAGAAATGGAAAAACATTCCATGCTCATGGATTGGAAGAATAAATATTGTTAAAATGTCAATACTACCCAAAGCAATCTACACATTCAATGCAATCCCAATCGAAATTGCACCAGCATTCTTCCCAAAGCTAGAACAAGCAATCCTAAAATTTGTATGGAACCACAAAAGACCCCAAATAGCCAAAGTAATATTGAAGAAGAAAACCAAAGCAAGAGGCATCACAATCCCAGACTTTAGCCTCTACTACAAAGGTGTCATCATCAAGACAGTATGGTATTGGCACAAAAACAGACACATAGACCAATGGAATAGAATAGAGACTCCAGAATTGGACCCACAAATGTATGGCCAACTAATCTTGGACAAAGCAGGAAAGAGTATCCAATGGAAAAAAGACAGTCTCTTTAATAAAAGGTGCTAGGAAAACTGGACAGCAACATCAGAAGAATGAAACTAGACCACTTTCTTACACCATTCACAAAAGTAAACTCAAAATGGATGAAGGACCTGAATGTGAGACAGGAAACCATCAAAACCCTAGAGGAGAAAGGGGAAAAAAACCTCTCTGACCTCAGCTGCAGCAATTTCTTACTTGACACATCTCCAAAGGCAAGGGAATTAAAAGCAAAAATGAACTATTGGGACCTCATCAAGATAAAAAGCTTCTGCACTGCAAAGGAAACAATCAACAAAACTAAAAGGCAAGCAATGGAATGGGAAAAGATATTTGCAAATGACATCTCTGATAAAGGGCTAGTAAAATCTATAAAGAACTCACCAAACTCCACACCTGAAAAAGAAATAATCCAGTGAAGAAATGAGCAGAAGACATGAATAGACTCTTCTCTAAAGAAGACATCCAGATGGCCAAAAGACACATGAAAAGATGCTCAACGTCGCTCCTCATCAGGGAAATACAAATCAAAACCACACTGAGATACCACCTCACGCCAGTCAGAGTGGCTAAAATGAACAAATCAGGAGACTATAGATGCTGGAGAGGATGTGGAGAAACGGGAACACTCTTGCACTGTTGGTGGGAATGCAAACTGGTGCAGCCACTCTGGAAAACAGCGTGAAGGTTCCTCAAAAAATTAAAAATAGATCTACCCTATGACCCAGCAATAGCACTGCTAGAAATTTACCCAAGGGATATAGGAGTGTTGATGCATAGGGGCACTTGTACCCCAATGTTTATAGCAGCACTTTCAATAATAGCCAAATTATGGAAAGAGCCTAAATGTCCATCAACTGATGAATGGACAAAGGAGAGGTGGTTTATATATACAATGGAATACTACTTGGCAATGAGAAAGAATGAAATATGGCCTTTTGTAGCAACGTGGATGGAACTGGAGGGTATTATGCTAAGTGAAATAAGTCAGTCAGAGAAAGACAGATACCATATGTTTTCACTCATATGTGGATCCTGAGAAACTTACAAACATTTTTTTAAAAACAGATTGGAAGTTCCCTTCCTGAGTTTGAGTATGAGATAATGTCCATTACCATTACTTCTTCTCAGTATTATACTTGAAGTTGTAGCCAATACAATAAGGCTAAACAAAGAAATAAAATTAATAAGTATTTAAAAATAATAAAACTATCATTATGCACATGTAACTTTATTGCTTATACTGAACATTCAAAAGAATCTATAGATAAGTGAAACTTAGCAATATCTTTGAGACAATGTATAAAAATTGTTTGCCTATATGTTTAGAACAAATATTTGGAAATGAAATTTTGAAAAATATATCATTTACAAATGTTTTGTGCTAGTCTCAATCTATCAGTAACCAATATTGTGGCTGGACCAGACTATGACTGCAAGATGTCCTTTGGCAATAAACATCAGGAAACTTTGAGAGGAAAAAAGGTTTGTTAGTCACAGGTGCTGAAACATGTATGGTACACGTGAGGCCACACAGCAAGGTTTGGGGGCTGCAGTGGGGGGAAGGGGAGTGTGAGCACGTGGGCCTAGGGTTCTGCTTTTATTGGGGTTGAGGGTGGGGACCTAGGGTTTCATGAGCTCACTCCTTACTGGTGAATTTAAAACATAAGAGCATGAATTTAAGCTCAGGAAGAGAAAAAAAGTGGCCTAAATGGTAGATTATCCTGAAATCAACCAAAGATCTTTAAAACAAAAGGATTAGGGACTGGCTATTTACTCCTGTGTAGCATAATGTGTTTATATGATATACCCATCTTTGAAGTGGATGCCTCCACAATCAAAGCTTAAGTCAGGCACTAGTGTTACAAAAAAGAAAAGCCTTCTTTGGAAAAATGTCTATTCATGTCTTCTGCCCACTGTTAATTGAATTATTAATTTGGGGGCATATGGAGTTTTATAAATTATAGATTTTAGATACTAACCCTTTATCAGATATGTCATTTGCAAATATCTTCTCCCATTCCATAGGCTGCATTTTTGTCTTGTTGTTTCCTTTTCTATGCAGAAGCTTTTTTATTTTGATGTAGTCCCAATAATTTATTTTTTCTTTTGTTTGCCTTGCCACAGGAGACATATCTAGAAAGCAGTTTCTACAGCTGATGTCAAAGAAGTTACTGCCTGTATTTCCTTCTAGGATATTTATGGTTTCAGGTCTCACATTTAGGTCTTTAATCCATTTTGAATTTATTTTTGTGTATGGTGTAAGAAAGTGGTCCATTTTCATTCTTTTGTATGTTGCTGTCCAGTTTTCCCAACACCATTTGTTGAAGAGACTTTTTCCCATTGGATATTCTTTCCTACTTTGTCAAAGATTAATTAACCATACAATTGTGGGTTCATTTCTGAGTTTTCTATTCTATCCCATTGATCCATGTATCTATTTTTGTGCCAGTACCATACTGTTTTGATTATTACAGCTTTGTAATATAACTTGAAGTCTGGAATTGTGATGCCTCCAGCTCTGCTTTTCTTTTTCAAGGTTCCTTTGGCTATTCAGGGTCTTTTGTGGTTCCATACATATTTAGGATTGTTTTTTCTAGCTCTGAAAATGCTGGGGGTATTTTGATAGCAATTGCATTAAATGTGTACATTGCTTTGGATAGTAGAGACATTTTAACAATATTTGTTTTTTCCAACCCATGAGCATGGAATGTCTTTCCATTTCTTTGTGTCGTCTTCAATTTCTTTCATTAGTGTTTTATAGTTTTCAGAGTATAGGTCTTTCATGTCTTTGGTTAGATTTATTCCTAAGTATCTTATTGTTTTTGGTGCAATTGTAAATGGGATTGATTCCTTAATTTCTTTTCCTGCTGCTTCATTATTATTATATAAAAAGGTACAGATTTCTGTGTGTTGATTTTGTATCCTGCCACTGTACTGAATTCGTTTATCAGTTTCAGCAGTATTTTGGTGGAAATTCTGGTTTTCTATATACAGTATCATGTCATGTCACAGGTTTACTTCTTCCTTGCTGATCTGGATGCCTGTTACTTCTTTATATTGTCTTATTGTTGAGGCCAGGACTTCCAGTACTATGTAAATAGCAGTAGTGAGAGTGGGCATCCCTGTATTGTCCTTGACAATACAGAAAAAACTCTCAGTTTTTCTCCATTTAGGATGATATTAGCTGTCAGTTTTTCACATATGGTCTTTATTATATTGAGGTTTGTTCCCTCCAAACCTACTTTGTTGAGGGTTTATATGGATGTTGTACTTTGTCAAATGCTTTCTCTGCATCTATTGAAATGATCAAATAGGTTAAATAGGTCATCAGGATTAAGGAGGGCACTTGTTGTGATGAGCATTGGATGTTGTATATAAGTGTTGAATCACTATATTGTACTGAAACTAATAATACAGTGTACGTTAAGTAACTGAAATTTAAATAAAAATTTAAAAAAAGAAATAAAGCCAACTGTCAAGACTTACACCATAAAAAGCATCAAAAAATTAAATGCCTAGGTTTAAACCTAATGAAAGATGTGCAAGATATCTACAAAGGAAACAAAAAAATACTATGAAACAAAATTAAGACCTAAATAAAAAGAATGATATATCATGTTCAGAAATTAGATAACTGTTGTAAAAATATCAGTTCTCACAATTTGATCCATAGAAACAGTCTAAATAAAAGTGAAAGCAGCAATTTTTGGCTTTTGGTGTTTTAAGAAATTTGGCAAGTGAATTATAAAATTAAATAGAATTTCAATGTGCCAAGATTAGGTAAAGCATCTTGAAGCATATTGGAAGACTTACACTATCAGATACCAAGGCTTATAATAAAATTAAAGTAATTAAAACTAAGTGAAATTTGAGTAAGAATTGAGGAATATTACAAAATAGAGATTCAAGTAAAAAAAATTCATGTGTATACAGTTTACAACATAGGTGCCAGTACATTGCAGTTGAGAAGGATGTCCTGATAAATAGTACTGGATCAACTAGATAACATGGAAAAAAAAGGATTATCCAATGATTCTGCATGCCATACATAAAAATAAATTGCAGATGGATTATAGACTTAAATGTAAAAGGTAAAGCATTTCCTAAATGAAGTTCCTAAATCTTAATATAGGATATCTTTATTGCCTTGAGTTGATATAGATTTCTTAAATAGGACACAACAGGGACTAAATTTATTTTTTACTTTATTTTTTCCAGCTTTATTGAGATGTAATTTATATGTAACATTATGTAAGTTTAAAGTGTACAATGTGATTTGATACATGTATATACCAAGAAATGATTACCACAATAAGGTTAACACATCTATCACCTCCCATCATTAGAATTTTGTTGTTGTGTATGTGGTGAGAATATTTAAGATTTCTCTCTTAGCAACTTTCAAGTATATATTACAGTACTATTAATCATAGACACCAAGCTGTGTATTAGGTATTCAAGCTTATTCATCTTGTAACTGGAAGTTCATACCTTTTGATCAACATCTAATTTCCTCCATCCTCTAACCCCTGGCAACCATCATTCTATTCTCTGTTTCTATGAATTTGGCTTTTTTAAGATCCCACATATAAGTGAGATCATACAGTATCTGTTTTTCTCTGTCCGATTTATTTCACTTAGCATAATGACCTCAAACTCCATCCATATTGTTGCAAATGACAGGATTTCCTTCCTCTTTTACGCTTAAATAATACTTCATTGTGTGTGTGTGTGCATATCATATATACCTATATATCATAATTTTTAATCCAGTAAGCCATCAATGGATACTTAGGTTGTTTTCATGTCTAATTATTGTGAATAATACTGCAAAAACATGAGGGTACAGATCTCTTTCAGACAGTGATTTCATTTTCTTCAGATATATACTTAGAATTGGGATTGCTGTAGTAGATCATATGGTAGTTATATTTTTAATTTTTTTAAGGAAACTCCATACTGTTTTCCATAGTGGCTGCACCAATTTACATTCCCACCAACAGTGCACAGGGTTCCCTTTCTTCAACACACTCACCAATACATGTTATTTCTTGTCTTTTTGATAATAGTCATCCTAATGGGTGTAAGGTGATACCTCGTTGTTTTGATTTGCATTTCCCTAATGATTAGTGATATTGAGCATCTTTTCATGTACCTGTTGACCATTTGCATATCTTCTTTGGGAAAAAAAAAAGTCCTCTGCCCATTTTTAAATCCAATTGGTTTGTTGTTGTTTTAGCTTTTGAGTTGTATGAGTTACTTATACATTTTAGATATTAACACCTTATCAGATAAATGGTTTGCAAATATTTTTGCTTTTGTTGATTGTGCTTTTGGTATTATACCCAAAAAATTATTCCCAAAACCAATAGGCAGCTTTTCTCGTATATTTTTTTTTCTAGGAGTTTTATGGTTTCAGGTCCTTAGTCCATTTTGAGTTAATTTTTGTAAGTAGTGTAAGATAAAGGCCCAATTTCATTCTTTTGCATGTGAACATATAATTTTCCCAGCAGCTTTTATTGAAAAGATTCTATTTTCCTCAGCAAGTATTCTCAGCTAAACTTGTTAAATATTAGTTGACTGTATATGCAAGTATTTATTTCTGGGGTCTCAATTCTGTTCCATCAGTTTACATGTCTGTTTTTAGGCCAATACCATAGTGTTTTAAATACTGTAGCTCTGTAGTCTAGTTTGAAATCAGGAAGTGTGATGCTTCCTGCTTTGTTCTTTCTCAGGATTGCTGTGGCTACTTGGGGTCTTTTGTAGTTCCATATTGATTTTAGGGTTTTTATCTATTTTTGTGAAAATGCCATCGAAATTTTGATAGGGATTGCATTGAATCTGTAGACTGCTTTGGGTAGAGTGGATATTTTAACAATATCAGTTCCCTTGATCCATGAACATGGAATATCTTTCCATTTATTTGTGTCTTCAATTTCTTTCATCAAAATATTATAGTTTTCAGAACACAAATCTTTTACTTAACAGGTTAAATTTAGTCCTAATATTATATTATTTTTGAAGTTATAGTAAATGGCATAATTTTCTTTATTCCTCTTTCATATATTTCATTGTTATTGTATGGAAACAAAACTGATTTATATATGTTGGTCTTGTATCCTACCACTTTACTTAATTCATTTATTAGTTCTAATAGTTTGTTGATAAAATCTTTAGAATTTTCTATATATAAGATTATGTTAAAACAATTTTACTTCTTCCTTTCCATTTGGATGCCTTTTATTTTTTTCTTGCCTAATTGCTGTGGCTAGAACTTCTAGTATAATGCTGTACAGGAATGATGATCTTGTCTCAGATATTAGGTAAAAGCTTTCAGATTTCATCATTGAGTATATTGTTAGCAGTGGGTTTGTCATATATGGCCTTTATTATGTTGCGGTATATTCCCTCTATACAGCAATTGTTGAGAGTCTTTATCACTAAACACTGTTTAATTCTGTCAAATGTTTTTTTCTGCATCTACTGAGAGTTATATTTTCATCCTTCATTTTATTAATGTGGTGTATCACACTTACTTATTTGCCTATGCTGAACCATATTTGCATCCCAGGGATAAATTTCACTTGATCATGGTGTATGATCCTTTTAAATGTGCTTTTGAATTTGGTTTGGTAGTGTTTTGTTCAGAATTTTTGCATTTATATTCATCAGGGACATTGGCCTGTATTTTCTCATAGTGTCCTTATCAGGCTTCAATGCTAAGATAATTCTAGCCTCAAAAATAAGTTTGGATGTTTTCCCTTCTCTTCTAATTTTTGGAAGAGTTTGAGAAGAACTGGCCTTAATTCCTCTTTAAATGTTTGGTAGAACTCACCAGTGAAGACATCTGGTCTCATACTTTTCTTTGTTTGGAAGTTTCTGATTATTGATTCAATCTACATAGCCTTTATTTATCTTTTCAGATTGTCTTATCTTCATGATTCAATCTTGATAGGTTGCATTTCACCTGGGTCTTATCCATTTCCTCAAGGTTATCCAATTATTTGGTGTATAAATATTCACAGTAACCTCTTACAATCCTTGATATTTCTGTGGTATCAATTATGTCTCCTCTTTCATTTATAAATTTATGTATTTGAGTCCTCTCTCTTTTTTTTCTTGGTTAGCCTCACTAAGGGTTTCTCAATTTCATTTACTTTTTTAAAAGCCAAGTATTGATTTTTTTTCTATTATGTTTCTAGTCTGTATTGCACTTATTTCTGTTCTGATCTTTGATATTTCCTTCCTTCCACCAACTTTGGACTTAGTTTGTTCTTTTTTTTTTTAATTCCTTTAGTTGTAAAATTAGATTGTTTACTTGAAATCTTTGTTTCTTCTTAATGTGGGCATCCATTATTATAAATGTCCTTCTTAGAACTGCTTTTGCTGAATCCTGTAAGTTTTGATATGTTGTTTTTTCTCATTTTTGTCTGCCTCAAAACACTTTCTGGTTTCCCTTTTGATTTCTTCTTTGACTCCTGGTTGTTCAGGATTGTGTTGTTTAAATTCCACATATTTGTAAAATTTGTAAATGTTTCATTTTTCTTCCTGTTATCAGTGTCCGGTTTCATACCATTGTGGTCAGAAAAGATGCCTCTTATGATTTCAATTTCCTTATATTTGTATAGGCCACAAAGCAAGCCCTATCCTGGAAAATATTCTGTATGCACTTAAGAAGAATGTGTATTCTGGTACTACTGGATGGAATGTTCTGTGTATCTCTTAAGTCCATTTGGTCTATAGCATTATTCAGAACTACTGTTTCCCTTCTTAATTTTCTCCCCGGATGATCTATTCAGTGTTGAAAGCTGGGTATTGAAGTCCTCTATTATTATTATTATTATTATTATATTTCTCTCTCTTTCTTCAGTTCCATTAATATTTGCCTTAAGTATTAAGTGCTCCTATGTTGGGTGCACATACATTTACTTTAAAAGATAAAATGTTTTGGGGCGCCTGGGTGGCTCAGTCGGTTAAGCGTCCGACTTCGGCTCAGGTCACGATCTCACAGTATGTGAGTTCGAGCCCCCCGTCAGGCTCTGTGCTGACTGCTCAGAGCCTGGAGCCTGTTTCAGATTCTGTGTCTCCCTCTCTCTCTGACCCTCCCCCGTTCATGCTCTGTCTCTCTCTGTCTCAAAAATAAATAAACGTTAAAAAAAAATTAAAAAAAAAAAGATAAAATGTTTTGCCTTAGTGTAAGATGGGTGTAGCTCCTGCCAGGTTCCTGGGAGGGGTCATGCTTGGTCACTGGATAGGCTCGTGGGTTGACAGAGCTGCCCCTGGACTATGGCTAAGAGGGCTGGAACTGAACTCCAAGGTTGTTTCAGGCTTTACAGCCAAGATTGATCTGCAGCCTGCTCTTGAGGCATGAATGAACATGTCTCCTACCAGTTCCCTGGGCAGGCTGAACTGCATCCCAACCATGACTGTTGAGGCTGGAGCTAAGAATAGGGCTGTTTCAAGATACCCTGTGTGGCAGAAGTGTCTCCCACTGAGTCCCTGTACTGGCAGGACTCTGTGGACCATTGCTGGGACAGTCTAGAGCCCAGTTACAGGGTCGTTTCAGAATCTACAGTCTGACAGAGTTTGGTTTGCTTGCCTGAGTGGCTCCCTGACCATGGCCAAGAGCAGCTGGAGCTGGTTTGGGGGCCACTTCAGAGTACACAGCCAGAACTGAAGTCTTTTTGGTCATTACCTAACCCATGAATGGGCAGGACTCCTCCTAGGTCTTTTGGTGTATGGTTGCTGGTGATGGTACTAAGACTAAATGGAGGGTAGCTTAGCCCTCAGGGATACAGAGCTGTTTTCAAGTCTTTAGCTGGGACCACAGTTACTAAGTCAGTCACCTAGGTGCAAGCTCGCCTTTTTAGAAGGGCTCTCTTCAGTATTGGACTGCATCAGGGTTTCACAATCGAAAGCATCAAATGATCATTGAGGGGAGCTAAGGGAAAGGTACATAAGAACTCACTGTACTATTTTTGCAACTTATTGTGAGACTAAAATCATTTCAAAATAAAATGTTTACTTAAAAAGTCAACATTAGTATTATGTAAGAATTCATTGACTATTTGAAATTTACAATAAAAATGTTGTATACCATTTTTTTTAAATTGTATGCTATGCATTCTCTTTTATCAGTTAAGTCTATAATAAGCTTATATAAGCATATATGAGCATCAGGGCCAAGAGTAGGCACAAAACTTAAAGGAGGCACTCACTCTTAGGGTCATTCAAGTGTCTCATGCTAGTCCCTGCACTGATACGCTTACAGATCTCACATTTCACCCCTACCCCTGCATTGGAAGACCACTTGTTAAATATTTACTAACACACCACTACCTTCAAATAAATACTAGTTTCATTTGCTACATGAACAAAGGCCCTGCCATGAAAGTGTGTTTAAAAAGTTTCCTCACATGTAAGTATATCAGCTTGTCTCTTATTTTTTTTTAATCGAATTCTATTCTATGAGAACTTTTAAGGGCTGGAATATGGGGTGCTTGATCACAGTGAACTTTAGACTGGACATCTAGCTAAGTGGAAGGGTGAATTATGTCATTTCAAATGGAGAGACAAAAACAACTTTAAAAGAAATGAGAGATGTCAGAAAGTCCGGCAGGTTCTGGAGCAAAATTCTCCGGTGTGGAGGGTGGGGGGGGGGGAGGGACAACAATCACAAATTGGAGAGACTGAATCAAGCTAGGTAACACATCTATGGTATGTCATAGGAGGATAAGGCAAGACTATGAAGTCAGTTCAGAAAGAAAAAGGGGAATCACTGGGTTCTATTCACGAAACCAATACTACACTGTATGTTAACTAACTTGAATTTAAATAAATAAATTTTGTACTCTTAAATGACAAAATGAAAGGAAAAGAAATGAAAAAGAAAAAAAAAGGAATTCAAGAAGGGAAAGTATAAATGTAAGCCTTGGTTCATTTGGGAAAGAGAATCAAGGAACATCTCGTGGATTCTACATAACTGAAAAGGAAAAGGAAACACTGCATTGGGAATAATAATCTTTCTCACTGAAGAAAGGTAAATGCAGTTTTCCATTCTTTACTTGTGAATAAGAAATTTGCCTAGTCTTTACTTTCCTACAATCATTATTTACGTTATGACTGATCACTCTTCTTAATCAAATCGTATGTAATCAAATTCTATGTAAATAGAATTTACATGTAGAATAGAATTTTATGTAAATATTCACATACAGTGTGCTTCCTGGCACTATTCATCTCATGATAAATCAAAAAATATTTTGAGGTTTTAATTATAATTGTGAATATAATCAAATTTATTTCTCACCTGCATTCATCCCTTCTCTTGGGATTACATCTCTCAGCCTTGAGTCCCCTCCAGACACAACCAAAAGAAAAACCCTGTGATTGAATGAGCTTTCATGGGTGCTTTTTTGATCATAAAAATCCAAATTTAAAGGGTATATAATTAATTGAATATGCTTTTGTTGTTGTTACAAAGTAATGACAAATGCATAATTTAGGAAATCATGTTTGAAAAAATTCTGGGTATTTTTCTTTTCCTACTTAATGCTAGGAGTAGATTAGTGCTTCAGGGACTGACATCAGTAGTGGTTTCTGACATTCCTCTATTTTATTCTCAATTGAGACTGAGTGTTTAAAAGGTTTCTTTAAACAAATGGGGTGTTGGTTGTTATGTTTCACTTTTCCCTGGCGGCTACTCAGCATCTGGTGAGCCCTCCCAATGGTGTCCGCAAGGCTCATCCTTCTCAGAGTGACTGGAAATGTACAGCCTGTTACTAAGTAACAGAATATAAAGACTGCCAGCAAATGAAGAACTTCCTTTGTTTCCCATCCTGCTTCCATTGCCAAATGAATGTGTTGCACTAACATCTAATAGCACTTACCAGCTGCTAGGTTCTGTTCTTTCCAGTTACGATTACTTGGACTTCCCAGTTTCCGTATTGTTCTGCCATTTTCACAATGGGGGCCCCAGAGACGTTGCAAAAGAATCTCAAAACCATTGCCTCTGAAGCTTCATTAAAGAAAAGTACTCATATCTGCCTTGGTCCCCATACTGCAACATCTTGGCAAATTAACTTCTCACCCAAAGTTTTTCTCCCCGGTAAATTTCAGAGCCCTTTCAAATGCTTTTGTTTTCTTTACTTCCCATCCAGTCTTTGGACGAAGGTACATTTAACTTTACACAAATAATTAGTTCCTTAATAGTGATGTAGAAATCAATTTTTTAAATTAAAATATATGTTAAGTCTACTAGGGACAATTATTTCATAAAAGAACTCCATTAGAGTTATTTGATAAATCAACTCTTTTGTGTATCAAATGTTCATCCCTACCTTATCTATGTGAAAAGCAAAATGGTCATATGTCACATGTCCTTGACTATTAAGTGCTCCCGCGGGATATGTTCTCACTACAATCTTCCATGTCAGAACATTGAATTGAATGCTGACCAGAGTCACTATTGATTTCCATTGTTTGGAAATCCTTTTTGTTTTTTTCTTTTTCTTTTTGTTCTAAGTGAAAGTCCTGGGTTCTTTTTCTGGAGACGCGTGATGGGGAGCAGGGTTGACATGAGGCAAACACACTAGAGGACTACTGTCCATTGTGATTGTCCAGTGCCTTGCTCTACTTGTCACTAAATTTTTTGCTATCATCCCTTTTCACAGCACTGTTTTTGTTTCCTTTCAACAAGACATATAAGGCATTAGTGTCTTGGATCAATCATCTAGTAAATTGCTTCCCAAACGATAGTCCAAGATATGCTAGTCATTTGAAATTTTCCTTCAATATGTATGTGGTACAGACCAATAGTTTACCCATACCTTCTGTGCATACTATTTCTTCTTACTAACCACCAATGTATCACACAATTATTATCTATATTAATATTGAGATAATTGAATCACATTTAAAAATATAGATTTCCCTCAAAGTATTAAAAATATTCTTTAAAAACAGATGAGATGGTGTGATATAAAATGTATGTGAATTCAAAACATCAAAAGTCATAAATTATTTTAAGTTTTTTCTTGGAAGTGTGTTTTGTCCTTTTTTTTTCCAGCAGGAGACAGCATTCACAGTAAAAACAAAATGCCTGTTTTTAACGCTATTATTACATCACCAATTATTTTTTTAAAGGATGGTTCTCTGGTCAAACAAGTGTAAAGACTTCTGCTTTCTACATTCTATCTTTTGAAGATTCACTGGGCCCTGAAGATTCTATGAAATTTTACAACATATTAATGGATTTAAATTTAACTGAGTAATTTCTAAATCTGCATTTTCATGGGATATTTTGCCTGGGGTATGTCTAATAACAAAGCTTTGAGAAATGCAGAACAAATACTTGCTGCCTATCATTTGTGAACTCCGAAGATGGGTTAACAATTAAAACCTGGCACATAAAATATCAAACATTCTATATAGTACCCAAACAATTGTGATATTATTTTTTTAATGTTTATTTTTGAGAGAGAGAGAGAGAGAGAGGGAATGCACACTAGTGGGGGAGGGGCAGAGAGAGGGAGCCGGAGGATCCGGAGTGGGCTTTGTGCTAACAGCAGAGACCCTGACCTGGGGCTCGAACTCAGGAGCCGTGAGATCATGACCTGAGCAGAAGTCAGACATTTAACCAACTGAGTCATCCAGGTGCCCCAACAATTGCAACATTATTAAATAAAAGAACTCCAACAGACAGGGAGTCCTTTTATTTGTTAGATGTTGTAAACCTACTACTAATGGAAGAAATTAGGCTGGCATTTTAATAGCTCTGATATGATTTTCATGACCTGAAGACTCAAGAACACACAGTCTTCTCTATTCTACCTCCAACAAATAGAATTAAAAGCCACTACAGACTTTGACTCTCCTGATAATATACCTATGTATCAAGGGCTGCCCATAGAGAATATCAAAGATAAAAATGAATACAGACAAAATGGTCTTTGCTTTGAGATTAAGTTTACTTTGGCATGCTAAATCTAGTGCCACTTCTATAAATTAGGATTTTCCTAATGAGACCTTCAACCCATGTTGATTGACATATTTCTTTTCTTTTCCAGACCCTTGCAATAAAATTAAGGTACAGTTTCCATATATGACAATAAACCAAGTGCTATAGTTAATGCATACAGGGTATCCCATAATATATTCCTATTAACAGAGTCAAAGCTAAGGAAAGATCAATTAAAAACAATTCTCTGTTATTCCTAGAAGTCTGCTCCATAAAGTGATGGCAAGTAAAAACAATGGAAAATTATACAACAGACATACTTGCCTGTTCTTCTTGGAGATGATGATGGTCTCCAAAGTTCCATGTCTATGACACATCAAGTAGAAACTGGGATAAAGAGATCTTTCATGCACAGCAGATCTGAAACTCTGGAATACTTGAAAAATCTAGGAAAACCTTAACTTTTCCCAAGGGGAATGGAAGTCTCTAATTTTGCCTAATTATTTTTACCTGCTATTACCCTATCCTGGCATTATATTTAATTACATTTATTTTATAGTTTGGAACACTGGTTAGATCTAACTTAATTCCTTTATGTTGATTTAGTTACATTTTTTGTGCTATTCTCTAGTGCTATTAGACACTAATAGTTTATGTTCTGTATTTTTACTAAGATAATGCACCCAATTAATTCTTTCAACAAATATTTGTTGTACACCCCCTATGTGTCACACATGACTCTGGGAATGTTGGGCATACCTGTTAATAAAGCAATGACACCTGATCTCTGGTTCTTATATTCTAGTAGGGAGAGACGAACAATAAACAATAAACTGAAGTAAAAGCCAAGGAAAAATGAGTAGAGTAAGACAAGTAGGGTTGGGAGTGCAAGGTGATCCTTGAAACAGGTAAGAAAATTAACCAAGCAGACACGAGGAAAAGGAAGCTTCTGGGCAGAGGAAAAAGCTGCTACTCAGGCTCTCAGGAGAGCAGAGGCCAGTCTGGAACACAGCCTGGGGTGAGTCATAGGAGAAAGGGTCTGAGGGAACGCTGGGGGCAGTGAGACCTGGGAGGGCATGTGAGCCATGGAGGGGACATCAGCTCTGACTTGAGTGAGATGGGGAGCCTTTTGTAGGATTTGAGCAGAGGGGTACCTTGATATAATACACATTTTAAAGGGATCATACCACCTAAAGAGAGTAGACTCTGGGGGCTCAGGGAGACAAACAGGAAACCCATTAACAGGCAAGTGCCATAATCAAGGCAACATATTGTTAATAGCTTGGGTGTGGGTAGTAAGTAACATGAAGGGGCTAAGAATGGGTGACAGAAATCCAAAAAGAGGACTCAAAATGACTCCAAAGCTAGTGGTCTAAGAAATGGTCATCAATTCAGATGGAAAAACTGTGGGTGGAACAGATTTATGGGGAAAAGATTCGGAGCTCTGTTTTGAACGCATCAAGTTTAAGATGTCTTTAGACATCCAAGCAGATATGTAAGTAGGAAGCTGGCTATATGTGTCTAGAGTTTTGGAGAAAGGAGGTAGTAATTCCTTTTTATTTCTGATAAAATTTTCTACTCAAAAGTAATAAAACATCCATTCATCCAGGAAATTAGCACATTTCCAATGTGGACACTGAAGAGGGTGAATTTTGATGGAAGCCTTGAAAACAGATTCTCTGATTCTGGATCTTAATTGAAAACATATCCCAAAATATAATTTGACTTGATTTTGATTTGATTCTCTTACCTTAACATTCTAGGCAATGAGTAAGTGAAACTTCTCTAGATGGCAGTGGCTTTCTGCATAAATACCACTATTCATTCATTCATTCATTCATTCATTCACTTATTCATTCATGATATAAACATTTATTTGACGCTTACAACATGTAAGGCTCCTATTCTCCCCCCTTATCTTATTTGAACAGCAAAACTAGCCAAATGGTCAGGAGAAAAAAGAATTTGAAGGAAACACCTTGTGGAGCTAAAGTTGGCAGGACAGCCTGGCAAATAAATCCCTGCTTTTGAGAAGAATTGCACTGAGGGTATTCTGATGTGAAGGCCACATTTCAGATAACATAGTGGCAGCAAACAAAAGCACTATCTGGGCCCATGTGAATTTCTGCTGCCACAGAAGATTGTTGAAGAAGTATTTTATATGTATTACATGCATTTTAAGCCTTAGGGTTCTTTGAAAACTAAAAATTGTCCTCACATATTCAGGGTTTAAAAAAATTTGGAGAAAACAGAAGAAGAAATCAGGAAACTAACCTTAAAAAATTATGTCCCAGTATTTTAAAATTTGCCTTTTATTTTAAATTCCATGAAACATGGTCTTAGAAGGGTGAGGGACCCTCGCAGATAGAACACAGTAGATAGCAGATAGTAGTAGAAGTCCATTAAAAATAGAAATTCAATTCCACAATGTGTGTTTAGTGTCTCTCATGTGCAAGGACTAGTTGGAAATATGAAGAGTAATGAGAAACAGTCCTTCTCTCTAGCATTCATAGCAAAATAGGATAGAGAACTTCACACATACACACTAATGGCACTAATACTAGGCAGACTGTGTTAAGTAGGGAAAGGAGAGATTAGTTATGAGAGTAGTATGATTATGCCTCTTAGGCCTCTTAAGGACTTCTGCTAGGTTTTTAATAAAATATTACTACTACTACTACTACTGACTATAAATCAGGATGAAGTGGAATTTTTTGTTAATTTTTTTAAAGTTTATTTATTTATTTTGAGAGAAACAAAGAGACCATGAGCAGGGGAGGAGCAGAGAGACAGAGAGAGAATCCAAAGCAGGATCTGCTGGTCAGCGCAGAGCTCAACATGGGGCTCGAACTCATGAAACCGAGATCATGACCTGAGCTGAAATCAAGAGTCAGATACTCAACCCACTGAGCCACCCAGGCGCCCCTGGAGTGGAATTTCTATGCAGAGAGAACTTGAGCATATATCTTGAGGTAAGAATGAAAGACATGTAGGAGACAGTTAGGGTCCAGCGTTAGCAGAGCATCAAAAAGGTAGGGGCTAAGTTAAATGTACATATTCAAACATGTATAAATAATATAATGCAAGTGAAAACACCTACACCTAGGGGTGCCTGGGTGGCTCAGTCAGTTGAGCAACTGACTTCGGCTCAGGTCATGATCTCATGGTTTGTGGGTTCAAGCCCCGCAACAGGCTCTGTGCTGACAGCTCAGAGCCTGGAGCCTGCTTCACATTCTGTGTCTCCCTCTCTCTCTGCCCCTCCCCACTCATGCTCTGTCTCTCTCTGTCTCAGAAATAAATAAACATTTAAAAAAAAAAAAGAAAAGAAAAAAAAGAAAACACCTACACCTAGTGCTCAGCAGAAAAGCTCAGTAAGTTCATTGAATCTTAGCTTGCAATTGAATATAATTCAGAAAGTGTGATAACTAAGAATGGGATAAAAATTATTTGGGAGAAGTAAAACTTAGTAATTATGGATGGACACAGCTAGTACAGACTTTTCAGGCTGAATCCAATTAGACATATTTTTAGAGCTTTTGAAATAAGTCTCAAAAGTTTTACTGAGGCACACTTCATAAACAGTTGTGTACATATGTAAAGTGTAAAGTTTGGTAAGTTTTGACATATGAATACAATCATGAAACTAATTCCACAAGCAAGATAATGAATATATCTTTCATCCCCCCAAATCTTCTCATGTCTCTTGGTTATCCCTTCCTCCTCTTTCTCCTCCTCCCAATTCCCAGGCAACCAATGATTTGCTCTGTCAACTGTAAAGTATTTTGCATTTCCTAGAATTTTACCTAAATGGCATTCTAAAGATATTCTCTTTTTTGTCTACATCCTTTCACTCAACATAAATACTTAAGAGTCAACCACAGTATAGTCCGTATCAGTTCATTTCTTGTTATTAATGAGTACTATTTCGTCATGTGAGTATACCACAATTTGTTTCCAGTCATCTGGTGATGGACATTTGGGCTGTTTCCAGTTGGGGGCTGCTACAAATAAAGCTACTATGAACATTCATGTACAGTCTTTGTAAGAACATACGCTTTCACTTCTCTTGGGTAACTATCTAGGCAAGGAATAGCTGGATCACATGGTAGTATACATTTAACTTTTTAAGAAACTGCCAATTTTGTTTTCCCAAAGCAGTTGTATCATTTTACATTCCCACCAGCAGTGTGTGAGAGCTCCAGTTCCTTACATCCTTTTAGAGGAACTAATGTTTGGTATAATCCGTCTTTTAAAAGTTTATTATCTCACCCAAACAACCACACACAAATGGCTCTTCTTCACAGATAGGCTAAGTTCCATAGACAGTGTTTTTGATGAATTTAGAAAATAGCAAAATATCTACATTATTCAGAAAAATAGATTAATGCCATGGAAAATAGCTAAAAGAATTAAGGGAGTGACTTCCTGAAAGTAGGATAAAAGGTGGGGAAAAAAGGGGAGAGGATACCACTGGTATTTATAACATTTTAAAGACTATTGACTTTTTAAAACATACCATGGATTATTTTAACAGAATATTAAAAGACTGAAATAAATAAGTCAAAGTAGTCTTAGAGACCTTTTCACAAATGCATATAAGGACCCCTGTACCTATTTTTAATTAAAATTTACTATAACATAAAATTCTTATTGGTTACTTTGTATTTTCAATACACACTGTGTATTAACCATCATAACTAATATATTTTGTAGTGCTAAAATAAGAAGAAGCATCATTGCAGATAACCTGGAGATGATAAAGTGTTCAAGAATCTCTGTTTACCCTGAGCAGAGTTTACACTCAAACAATGTATAAACATTATGAAGACAGGTAGTTTTTATAGTTATTAGCCACACTTCATTAAATGCTTAGCTTCTGGGAAGTACTGGAATAGATCAAATTGGAATAACTGACAAAATTTAGAATCACTTATAATTAAAGACACACAACTTTAATTCATGTGTATTAAGGTTGTGGAGTCTCATTTTTGCTACTGTGATTACTCTGGTTACAAAACAGATGAGGTCTGGAGAGATGCATGGTCTTTGGCATCAGAACCTGGGTTTAAATCCCGACATCATGATTTACCTGCTATATGCCAATATATGTAAGGCAACATTACAAAGTCTCATTTACTTCGTTTCTAAAAATAGCATTAAAACAACTACTTCTTAAGACTGCTTTGAGGAGTACCTGATGTAAATTCCAAGCATAGTGCCTGGCACATAAGTGATCAATAAAGTTCAACTACTATTATTACCTGGGATTCATTATTGTAAAATATCCCAAGAGCAATTCTCCCTTGCTTTCCAATGGTTTTTGGTTGCCCTAAAATCTGTCTTCTAAGCAACAGGATCACAAGTTTTCCATAACAGTTTTATTCACCTCATGTAGCAGTGACTGGAGTCTGCCCTCAATCTATATATATAAAATTTAGGACACTCACCTCATATCATTCCTTTTGCCCAAATGCTAACTTCCCTCCAGAATCTTCATACTTTGTTTGCTCTCCAGTGCCTTCATGTGATTGGTCTTTGAATTTTTCCCAGAGATTACAGTTATCAGTTGGAGGGTCAATCTCATAGAAGCTTACACAGCCATACCAGAAGCTCACACACCACTAATTTTACTTAAGTTCTACTTTTCAAAGGATTTGGGCAGGATTAGTGGTAAGGGGAGCAAAAATATCTGGACCACTCCCACTTTTTCCCAGAGAATGGAACTCTTATCTGATGGGTTCAGATTCCAGAACACTGATCAGATGAGAGTTACTTGTGGGCAAGGTAGCTATTTGTTCAACAGTCATCCTAACCCTAAACTGAGTTGATGCTAAATTCCACAAGTAGGAAAATGAAATCACTGTGCTTTCTTTCTCTTCTCTTTTTATCAGGAGTACTTAGACACTTTCATTGTTTCATCTTTAGGGACCTAGCTGAAACTATGTTTAAGATCTGGGTTTAAGTAGAGGAAAGGACCTCAGACCTAAGCCACATTCAGGAATCCTAAAGGTACCACGTTATAGTTGTGGAAATAAGAGTCCTTGATAATTGTTTTTAAGTATTAAGTTTCCTTTTACAATTTTCACTTGAGAAATTCACAGAAAAAAAGGTATTTAGACAGCAGAATTTAGACATTCTTGGTTCCTACCTCAAAATCATTTACTAGGTCCCCCAAAACTTTCATTAAGGCCCTAAGTAATGACACCAAAGAGCAGGACAAAAAGTGAAGGTGGGGGAAGGAAAGCAAAGAGGAATGTAGCAAAGAAAATTTTGTTGGAGGAGTCTGTAATTTCTTAGAAACTAACCAGAATGTTTAAAATCTTTAAATCTTATATAATCAAATCACAGCCAAGTCCCCACAATATTTGCAATATACCAGGGCTATAACCCAGAAATGCTCAGTCCAGCCCAGTAAGTTTTAACAATATCATATGTGGACAAGCAATATATAAATCTAGACTCCCCTACATCAAAGAACTTTGTTGCTGTGAAAATATTATAAGCCACATCATTAAACTTCAAGTCCCCTGGAAAATCTTTGGATTTTTGTTCCAATAAAAGTTCTCCTATTTTAGGGGTGCCTGGGTGGCCCAGTCAGTTTAAGAGCCAACTCCTAATTTCAGCTCAGGTCATGATCTCACTGTTTGTGAGATCCAGCCCCCCATCAGGCTCTGCACTTTTAGTGCAGAGGCTGCTTGGGTTTCTCTCTCCCTCTCTTTCTGCCCCTCCCCCTCAAAGTAAATAAATAAACTTAAAAAAATACTTCTCCTATTTAAATTCTGAGAAATTTCTTGCAACAATAAAGTTCCTTATGCAGTTTGGTAGCTTAGAATCCTACTGAGATATAATATCATTTATACTGTTCTATTGGCATTCCAGCCCTGGTTGATATATCTCCTATCTTCATCACAGCTTCCTATGCTCTCATTAATAGATGAATTGTGTCTTAGCACATATTTTATTTTATATTAGAAATCTTGCAGATAGTCAAATGTTGACATTTTATGATAAACATTTCCTCGAATATTTTACAGTTTAAAAAAAACCCATACTTCATCATATAAGCAATATTTGTTAAATTATAACAAAGGATATTTTCTGTGCCAACTGTTAGGACTTACAATGAATATACCTCTGGTTATCTGAAAATAAGTCTGCTTTTATGCTAATTTATCATAATAAAAACCCTTTTATCTAAATAAAAATGGCTGATAGTTATAGAGTAATAACTTATTCTTTGATTAAGTCTGGAAATGTTGAAAAGCTATTCAACAACCTGGCTTTATTTAAGAATGAATCAGTTCTATAAACGCTTCACAAATTACTATATCACCAAAAGATGCCCCCCACTTTAAAAATGCTAAGTAGGGCATGGTTTTATGAGCAGCCTAAACACCATAGCATCACACTGCTTAGCTCACAGCTATGAGTTACAGAAAGTATGTTCTGGCCCTTCCACAACTTCTTAAATCTTCTACATTCTCTATTCCTCACTTAAAAACCCACATTTGTTTTCCCACTGAAATACTCATACCTTACACAGTCAACATCATAAATAATCATCTATATTAAACTATAATAATTTTTTTCAGTTTTCTTTGTCTCTTTTTCTGCATCTAATTTATCTAAGAATTCTCTTTCCATACTCTCTTGTACTCAGCAAAACAAGCCAGCAAGCTGGAGTTCTTTGCATGTGAACCTATGCCTGATACATCATTTATAACTAGTAAAACTTTTTAAAGAAAGCAAATGTGTCACAATGAGTGAGGTAATTATTTTTTTATGCAGTTGACTTTTCAGTTAGCTGTGGTGTCTTTGTTTTGTCAGGATATAATCATCTACTATTCACACAGAAATGCAAAGTCATATTAAGTGCACAGTGTAGATGTCTTAAGTGGACTCTGAAAATGGCAGTGTGGGAATCACTGAAGCTGGGTGATGAGTTCATGGTGGCTCATTATCATATTCTCTCTAATTGTATGTTTAAAAGTTCCTACATTAAAAATTAAACATAAAAAATAGAGGAGCGCGTGGGTGGCTCAGTCAGTTAAGTGCCTGAATTTGGCTCAGGTCATGATCTTATGGTCTGTAAATTGGAGCCCTGCGTCAGGCTCTGTGCTGACAGCTCAGAGCCTGGAGCCTGCTTTGGATTCTGTGCCTTCCTCTCTCTCTGTTCCTCCCCCACTTTCACTCCGTCTCTCTCTCAAAAATAAACATTAATAAAAATTTTTTAAATAGAAGGTTCTGGAGTACAGCAAGTCACTCTGGACTCTACCGTTTCAATGGGACCTATGAACAAATGATTCCATAAAATGTACACAGTTAGAATTGCTAAACTATTTGGATTAACTTCCTACTTACAGATATCTATGGTCTGGAACTGTGGAAACTAGAAAATCAAGTAATTAGCAGAACCAGATTCCCTTTCCAACCATACTAATTGTTGAGAACAGACCCCTCATCATCCTTATCATCCTTCTGTCTGTGCCACTTGCCCTTCATTGGACATTTAGCTACTACAGAGGTGATGTGCACATTGTCACTTCTAATGCTAACTGTTGTGTCATCAACTTTGATCCTCCCAGACTCATGAAAAATGTTTAACTGCTACTTAAAGAAACTTGAATGACATTCTATTTAATTATGGAGGTTCTGAGCCTTAGTTCCCTGGTCTAGAATCCTCATCACCTAAGAATTCCAGATTTATGAAGAAAGCCTGCTAAAATTTCTAAAATTAAAATTTTATGATTACTAAATAGTAAATTGTGGAACTTTATTTATTTATTTTTAATGTTTATTTATTTTTGACAAGGAGACAGAGTGTTAGCAGGGGAGGGGCAGAGAGGGAGGGAGACACAAAATCTGGAGCAGGCTCCAGGCTCTGAGCTGTCAGCACAGAGTTCATCACAGGGCTCGAACTCACAATTGGTGAGATCATGACCTGAGCTGAAGTGGGACGCTTAACCGACTGCACTATCCAGGCACCCCTTAAATTGTAGAACTTTAAAAACAACCATTTATCTCTTTAAAGACCTGAAGAGATTCCTTGGTATTTCTTAGCATGTTTCTATTTATTGGACATATTGCATTAACAGGAAATTCTCTCCCTTATTCCTTAGCTACATACTACAATTTAGTTTTATAGGTCCTTAACTTGATCACTTCCATGGGGAATTATTTACTCCATTATTTAGTTCAGTACTGAAAAAATGTCAGGCATTCTTTTAAGTGGTGAAGGTGTAATATTAAACAAAATAAACAAGTAGTTCTAAGGGAGCTTATATTTAGTAGGGAAACAAACAATAAAAAGAAAATAGGTAGTATGCCAGATGCTGACAAGTGCTCTGGAAATAAATAAGGTTGTAAAAGAACAATAGGGATGCTGGGAAGCAGAGCTGATGTTTTATAAAGGGTGGCCAAGAAATACTTCACTGGCAAGTTGATATTTGACTTCACAGAGCTTTGACATGAGAAATAAACAATAAAAATATTTGAAGGAGGAAAGTTACAGACAAAAGAAACAGCAAAGGCTTTAAAGCAACAACATACTTGGTGAGTTCAAGGAACAATAGGAAGTAGGACCAGGTAACCTCCAGCTACTGTTCTTTTGTTTTTGTTTTTTTTCTTCCAGCTACTGTTTTAAGAATGGACTACAAAGGGGCAAGGTTAGAAGCAGAGACCAGTAAGAAGACTAATGCACAATCCAGGCAAGAGAGCAAGACCAAATCCACCATAAGAGTAATAGTGGTAGAAACAAAGAGTTATGATTAAACTCCATATATATATGGATATATTTATATTTAAATATATCCATATATATATATATCCATATATATATATATATATATAACTTTTTTTAATGTTTATTTATTTTTGAAGGAAAGAGAGACAGGGCGTGAGTGGGGGAGGGGCAGGGAGAGAGGGAGACACAGAATCTGAAGCAGGTTCCAGGTTCTGAGTTGTCAGCACAGAACCCAACACGGGGCTCGAATCTACAAGCTGTGAGATCATGACCTGAGCTGAAGTCAAGATGCTTAACCAACTGAGTCACCCAGGCACCACATAAACTACAGATATATTTTTAAGATAAGGTCAGCAGAATTTATGAATATATCCTATATAAGGCATAAGAAATGTCAAGAATAACTCTAAGGTTTCTGACCTGGGCATCTAGAAGAAAATAATTGCCATTTGCTAAGAAAGGGAACACTGGAGTGGGCAAAGCAGTATGTAGCCCTCGGTTGGTTGTTCCTTACTCCATTTTTCCTCAGATTGCCTGAAGTTCACGAGCACGGTATAAGAGCTATGAGAGAGTAAGGTTTATCACTACCCATCAACAAACACAAGAATGGTTTTCCAAGAACACTACCTTTCTACTCTCTCTACTCTATATTTCTCTCCCAAAACAAAAAAATAAAAAACACGAGTTTGGAAATTCAGCATATCACTTCTGAAAAGCTGTGGACTTCAAATATTAAAAATATCCAGGGGCTCTTTTCTTCCCCATGTCAAGTAAATACAAATTCTGTCATCTCTCCTTTCCCTGTCCTGTTTGCCATTCTCATTGTTCTTTCAGAATTCCAGGTGTGCTCTTTAGAGAAACATTAAGGTCCAAGGATAGATGTGTCTCCTTCAAGATACAGGTTTGTTCCAAGTGACCATGTGGGCCCTATCACCTTTCCTGAGCTTGTTTTGTAGGCAGGGATTCTCAAAGTAGTTGTCCATAACCAGAAATCAGAAATCAGAATTTCAGGCCCTACTATCAACAGGATGACTCTCCCCATGACTGATAGCTAGAGAGGGAACTTATTTTTCCAACAGAAGTCATAAATACTAAGCCATTTTACCAATCAGTCATCACCACATTGCTATTTTTATTTGAAATAAACTCAGTGATTTGCCTCTAAGCTACTGTTTTTCAATCTTCAATCCCAATATGTGTTTATCTTATTTGTTCTCCTACATCTGTCTTGAAAGACCTTGAATCATCCTGACTGGGCCTCTATGAGAGCTATGCCATTCCCTGTCCTAAACAGTCAGGATGCGGGAGTGAGCCCACTGGGGCTACTGCGGTCAGTCCACTTGATTGTGAACTTTGACTCTACAGCAAAACAGTGAGTACAAAACAGTTTTCAAAGGGTTATAATGTACAACTCATCATGCCAGATAATACATAGGATAAAATGTAGAAAAAGGCTTACCCTCTTGAAGGCATGAAAAACCTCACAATTTTTTCTGCAGGCATACTAATCATTTTAAGTCAGAAAATATTTAGTGTTTTAAGATAGAAGGTAAGATCTATGAGAGCTGAGAGGCTGCAAACTGCCTACAGCTGTCAGAGAAAAGAACACCTCATGGAAGCCAAAGTCAAAGTCCCTTCTCAAGGTCCAGATGAATATATTGCAGGTACTACCTGAGTTCAGGGCAGAAGCTGGATGGAAAGGTTCAGAAGCCAGTCAAACAGAAGGAGAATTTCTCAGCAAGAATGAGGTTCCTGAGGAGCCAGGTTATGCATGGGTAGCCTAGGGAAAAAGTGTGTGTCAAATAATAGGTGTGGTGGTGGGAAGTCAAACAGGATGAGGCCATGGGTCAAGAAGACAAATCAAATCTGGGCTGACCTGGTCGATGGAAGGTAAGTATAGCAGGAAGGCAGAAATCTTGCCTGGCAGGATAACTACCTCTTCTGGAATTTCTCCCTGGACTCCCCCTCCCTCAGTTTCCTCACTCCCAAGCAGAATTGATGTCTACCTTGGCACCACCCCATACTCTGCACACTTACTGCAAGTATCCAAGTTGTACATATGTTTATGTGCCCAACATCTGGGAAGTTTCTCACACACAATGAAAGTTCAGACAATACTTGTGGAAGTGAGCTGAAGGGTGGGCCCAAGGAAGAAAAGAATGAAATCTTGCCATTTGCAACAACATGGATGGAACTAGAGTGCATTATGCTAAATGAAATAAGTCAGTCAGAGAAAGACAAATATATAATTTCATTCATACATGGAATTTAGGAAACAAAACAGATGAACATAGGAGAAGGGAAGCAAAATAAGATAAAAACAGAGAGTGAGACAAACCATAAGAGACCCTTAAATACAGAAAACAAACTGAGGGTTGCTGGAGTGGTGTTGGGTGGGGAGATTGGCTATATGGGTGATGTGCATTAAGGGGGGCACTTGTTGGGATAAGCACTAGGTGATGAATTACTGGGTTCTACTCCTGAAATCAGTATTCACTATATGCTAACTAACTTGGATTTAAATAAAAAAAGAAAGGTCTGGAATAGAGGCAGACCCTGAAAGAGCTGCCAGCCAGAGGCCATCAGCTGACCACACTCCCTAGAGCTGGGCAGCAAATCTTTCCTAGAAGGGTGAACTTGATGGCACATACCCATTTCTACCACAGTTAATTCTTTGTCCCATTTACCTCCACTTCTCTCTATATATTCAGAAAGAAGCTCCTCCAGAATTTTTATGGACCTCTTTTCCTTGGAGAATCTTTGGAGAAGGATTAACCATAAGCCCCACTGTTGTAGCTGGTCTCAGGGCCACAATTCACACATTATCTCCCGCCTTCATTATCCATTCTAGGTTCTTTTTACCCTCCAGAGCCACCCTTGCTGGCCTTGCTGGCTTACTAGGTGGTGTGACCCAGACCCTGAGAGATCTCCATGATTACTTATTCTAGGTTTGCCAAAACTTATATTCACAGTTGGCAAAAGGAAGCCAAGAGGTACCCATGTGGATCACTCCGGATTCTTCCATGTTCTTCCATGTCCCTTATTTCCTTCTAATGATTGGTGTCAATTACCCCTGCCAAGACAGTGAGTTTTCTTGCCTGCCAGTCTCTGGACACAAGGAACACAAAGTGCCCTAGAAGTATCTACAGATTAATCAGTGAGCTGCTTCCCAGGATCCCTGACTAAAGTCCCACTATTGGAAATCAGGCTTTTATTCCTGAACAGCCCAGAGATGTAGATTCGAATGGAAAGCATAAAATCCTTCAATGAATCATGGGGAGTAACAATAAGTGCAGTCGCTACTGCTTCTACTTTCTGATCATGGAATCCTGTGCAACACAAAGGAATGGTGCCAGGCAAAGGTCTCTGCTGGTCTCTGTTGCTTATTGGATATTTGGAGGCAACAGTACCTAAATCAGTAAGTTTGAGTCTAAGCTATCGGGCCCAATGTAACCTCCCTCTCTGCTTCCGTGGTCACTTTTTTCATTTGCCTATTGTGATAACACTGGGCTGGTCAATGATGGAGGTTGGCTGGTACCCACTGTCCAAATTGTCTGTATACTTTTCAGCCTAGTGACTCTTCAGTAGATGTTCTCTGGTCAGAACATGTGATACCAAAATATTTACACTTCATGTCCTCTCCCATATGTCCCTTCACATTTCTTTAATCCAGAATCCTTGTCACCAAACTTATCTTTTCATTCCAAGCCACACCATTTGCCATGTCCATGAGTCCGTATACTTTCTAATTCAAGCTATTCCTCTTTCCACAAATAGTAGGTGACCAGAACCAGGTACACCATCTTGCCTGTTGGGAACAATTTCCTTTAACCCTGTCTTTCAAGCCTACCTCTGAGTGGACATCAGTGTAGCTGCTTTCCATTTTTAGCTACAGCCCATATACCAAGCTGGTTCATCCATAAACCAAGCTCAAACTTTTCCCTGCTCCTTCAGGTGTTTGATTGGAATTCCCAATACAATCATAGGTGTGATTTGGAAACAGGGTGATGATGCAATAGAGGTGGATGCTTGGGCGCCCAGGCAATCTGCTCCCACAGTTTGCTTATGCCTATTGATTCCAGTTGCACCACTTCCATCTTAAAAAGGATTGTTTTGGTACTCACCTGGCCTTACGACTCATGTATCATCCCACAGCTCCTGGCTCTCCAGTTAGCAGATTCTAGATCTGAAAACTGGCTCGGGTCTGGAAACTAGAAATGAGATTGTGTCTTTTTATAATCAATTTAGGGCAATCATCCATGATTTTTTTCTCCTCATACAGACTGAATGATAGTCTTACTGGCTGCCCATCTGGAAACACTGTGTGCTATTAATTATCTCCATACTTCTCTGCAGGTCAGGCCTCCTTGGCTGCCATTCCATTCTTGCCAACTGTGATGATAATGGAAACCCCCTGGTGTCTGGCAGTTAAGTGTCACAACCTGGGCTTTATTGTTGCAGGCTTCTGTCATCTCCACTTTTAGATGAATGTATGCCACATTCAGAAACAACCTCATCGACTGTCAGCCCTGGCCTATAAAGGATAACTACCATTGAGATTCTAAGTGATGCTGGTGCTACTCTCACTAGTGCACTTTTATGGCCTTGGTAAATGGTGTGTCCTCCAGGCTTTCTTGTGAAACCCACTCATCCATGCATATCCAAATCCTGAAGCCTTTAATTCCCTTTCTCCACTATTTCTTATAGCAATTCTGCATTTCAACATTGTTTAGTTGTAACCTATGATTTTTTTCCCATGCTTCTAGAACCCATCTTAATAATAAATTTGCAAAATGTCAAATTCTGTATCTTTGGAAAATGTTCACTTATCAGATCTTATCTTCTGGTCTTCTCGATCAAACACCCTCAGCATCCAAGCTCATACACATATACCTGGCTCCTGCAAGAACATACTGACTAGCTCTTGCAGCTCCTTTGGGGAATACCGTCTCTTCTCTGCTTCAGCCCAGCATAGCTCTTGCTGGATTGGGCTGAGAATCGGCTCTAGTTCTAGGAGTAGTTGACCAAATGAGAGGAGGAGAAGATCCTGAGATGAGCACCTGTTGCCTTGTGAGGGACAGGTCTCTTCATTGTCTTCTAGCATGGCATCATGTTGGTTTTTAATAGGGAGGTGTGGGTTCCCTGAAGTGACCCTCACCAGATGGTTCAAGGAGTCTGAGAAATCAAAATATTTGGGAGTATCCACTCATTGTCTTCACCCTCCATGGCAGGGTCTCTATTTTCCCAGTCAGGCTCTAACCTTGGCTTAACAATCTGCCTTGGTAGAAGGTTAAGAATTTTTTTTTTGATGCAGCCACTCTGACTATTAAGTTCTAGTGTTGGTCCTCAGCTTGCTTCACCCTCTCATTCAGTACATGCAAACATCTTTTCATTCAATCAGAGTACCTCCAATTTCACATTTGGCTTATAGATGTATGCTGCTTACTCTCAATTATTCTTGTAGTAAAGATAATAATACATACTGTGTTTTTATTCTATAGCTATCATTTTATTCCATACTTGTATTTATTTTATACTTATATATACTTATTCTAATAGCCAAAGTGAGGAAAATTAATTAATAGACAACTTTAAGATCTTGAAGTAAGAAGGATGCCTGGCTGGCTAGTCAGTTGAGCATCAGACTCTTAATTTAGGGTCAGGTCATGATCTCTTGGTTCCTGAGTTCAAGCCCCACATCGGGCTGTGCACTGACAGTGCAGAGCCTGCTTGGGATTCTCTCTCTCTCCCTCTCTCTCTGGCCCTCCCCTGCTTGTGTTCTCTCTCTTTCAAAATAAATAAATAAACTTAAAAAAATTTTTTTTAATATTTTTAAAAGATATTGAAAGAGGAATTTCTGTTTTTGTCTTGAAGTACTTAAAAGTTTCTGAGAAGGAAAAATATAGAATAAAAGCAAAATGTGCAAAAGATGATTCCTGAATCTCTGTGTCTGTCAAGACTAAAGAAGATCTTGGAAATTGGGTAGGAAGACTTCACTGCAGTGGATTTATCACAAGATAATCAGAACCTGAACACAACACAGCTGACTACCTCCTTTCTTCCAAGCACTGTGCTCCCTTGGCGGCCACACTGCATGCTCTTGGTTTTGCTTCTCCTTTGCTGCTCTTCAATCTCCTAAAGTCACTCCTTCTTAAGTGAATCTTTAAAACTTCCCCACCTTAGGGCTCTATTCTTATGCCTTAAGTTGACATTCTGTTCCTGGATAGTCTTATTCATCCTCTTGACTGTGATCTTCTTCTATGTGCTAGTGACTCCCAAATCAGTATCTCCAGCCCAGATGACACCCTCTGAAGTCCAGAGTCACATAACACAATTTCCTACTGGATGTCTCCATCCATGAGTGACACAAATTCATGTCCAACTAGTAAAGCTGCTTTTTGGTGGTTTCTACCTCAGTAAATGGGATTATCATGCAATCACCAGGGAGTTGTTTTTGACCACTCCCCACCATACTCTATTCATTACTAATTAATCCCCAAGTCCTGATGATCTTCCCACTATAATCTCTCAAATATGTCTACTTCTTTTTACTGCTTCATCACCTTTATTTCTCACAGTTTCCTACCTGATCTCCCTGCTTTCATTCTTGATCCCTCCAAACTATTATTCACATGGGAGCCAGAATAACCATTTAAAATATGAAATTGATTCAGGTCAGTTTCTACCCAAAGACTTCCATGATTTCCCATTACTCTTAAGATAAAATCCTGAATCATTGAGATATTTCATTTCATGCCATGCTTCTCTTGGCTCTTTTCATACCAGCCATATGCTGTGTTTTTTATTCCTTGAACATGCCCTGCTTGTTCATGTCAGGACATTCAAACATGCCATTACCAGTGTTTGAAACCTTCCTTTTCCCTATCCCTAGCCTAGCTAATTCCTATGTCCTTCATATTTCAACATAAACTATTTCATCCTTAAGGAGGCTCTCTGTAAGGGTGATTCTCATTTCTTCTTCCTCCTCTCCAGTACTTTTTATGTTCTTTCCTACCCTGCTCTATGTGTCAGAAAGCTGAGACATACCAACTGCCTCTCTGGGGCTTCTTTGCCCTCTAGTTCTGGCTAGGATGGCCAGTGGAAGCACTTGTAGGAGAGCCAAAGGAAAGAAGAGAAAGAGTTCAGGGTATTTCTTCCCTTGTTCCTTTCCTGCTCTGGCCCTGGGGTTCTAGGATCAACTGCGTCCTATTCTCAATGGTGCTATTATCTCTATGGTACATACCTCACCAGATGAGGTATATAAGGGCTTCCCCATGACTGCTAGTCCCTAAGTGACTCGACCTCCACTGCTGGTTTGCACAAGTCTGTTGACACTTCTGTAAATTGCCTTATTCTTTGAGTAGAATTCTGCTCAGACCCTGACTGATACACTATTCCTGAGTCATTGTTTTATGCTCCCAAGCCCTCTTTATTCTGAGATAACACTCTCAAACCAGGTAGAAAAGAATTTGTTAATAGCTTACTTTTTACACTTGATTATAAGTCCCAAGTAGACAGAGTCAGTATCTGTCTTTTCACTGTTGTATCCCAGCATCTAGTACACTGCCTAGCTGTATCATTAAATATCCATTTATTGAACAAAAGAATGACATGGCACAATGATTTTGGAAATGAAGGGGACATGTAGGACATGAAGTGGTACATCAAAGAAAACTGGTAAGTTTTCAGCAAAACCTTTATAGCACACATGAAGTACTCACATGAAATACTGTGTGTGAACACACTATAAATGATAAAGCGCTATTTTATGTTATTTGAATACTTTTTAATGTTGCAATTAACTCCTCAGATTCTTTATGTTCAGCTTCTTTCTTTTTGCTGTAAGTTGCCCCCTGGGTTGGAGACAGCTGAGTTGGATGGATGACAGTAGAGCACATGGAAAAGAGAACTTACCAGACACTTGTCCTCTCTACAGAGCTGTAAAATGTCCTCAAATTCCAGCAGTGTTAAGATTTTCTGGGGCCAAAAAGAAAAAAAGCCATACAAGATACATACTTCTTAAGGAAATTGAATTTTCAGAGGAGAGTGGGAAAAGTTTTTTAAAAATTGGTGAATATTTCAAATGAAATATTTATTTCCATTAATTAAATTTTAAAAACCTCTAGTTTAAGTATTGTACATAATTACCTTCAAGGAAAAATACCAACCCATAACAAAAATAAAGTTCTGAGACTCATGAATGAAAAAATATTAAGCCATCAATATTTAAGGAACTGACTTCTTAGGTATGTTGGATCCCATGCCAGAAGAATCCTTCTATAGGTCACACTGGTACCTCCTGGTCTATAGAAAGTCAAGTTTAGAAAGGCAGTACTTAATACTGTGAGAGAATGGATGTCAAATTCTTTCAGTTTTTTGGCAAGTTTTTGTCAGGTTTCTTAGAAAAATACAGAGAGGGGCGCCTGGGTGGCGCAGTCGGTTAAGCGTCCGACTTCAGCCAGGTCACGATCTCGCGGTCCGTGAGTTCGAGCCCCGCGTCGGGCTCTGTGCTGACAGCTCAGAGCCTGGAGCCTGCTTCCGATTCTGTGTCTCCCTCTCTCTCTGCCCCTCCCCCGTTCATGCTCTGTCTCTCTCTGTCCCAAAAATAAATTAAAAAACGTTGAAAAAAAAATTTAAAAAAAAAAAGAAAAATACAGAGAGGCTATGGGGATCATTAGAATTAGGAAATGCTAATATACAATCAGTGTTCCTTCACAAGAATACCCTTGTGGGGATACCCTATCTGTTGCATTTTGCCAGATCTTTCCTGAGCTGAATAGGAAAAACAGGAAAGCATGCAGGCACTCCAGTCTCCCACAGCTCTAACCATCTGCTGGCCCACTTGTTTTTTAACATACCACTAAGCTTCACACTGTTATTGGTCCCACATATCCCCAGCCATCCTCCAGGAAACCCAAAGGACCCATCTCACATGCACTGTCACCTGTTTCCTCAAGCCAGAATCCCACTCTACCTAGAATAGGTAGGATTCTCGGGTACCCTCAATCTATACACCATCTCTATGTGACTTCAGTGAATATTGTTGCTACAAGAACTATGGTCTCACATGACTGAGCTGCAAGAAACCTATCAGACCTAGCTCAAGCCTTCTGTTTTGCAGCTGGGAAAGTCAGACCCACAGGAGCAAAATGATTTGCTTGTCCCTCAGAGTGAGAGAATGATAGGCAAATAGTGTTAGTTCTCCAGCTTGCCAGCAAGTCACTGAGTTTCCAAGCAAGTCAGTATATGGTCTGCAACTGGTAGCCTCCAATGTGGAAAGGGCCTATAACTTTGCCACATGTTTAGAATAATCCATAAAACACATTCCCTTGATCTAATAGATGAAGTTTACTTTCTGCCTTTTCTTCCTCAATCTCTCTCTTTCCTCTCTCTTTTTTTTCCTCTCTCTCTTCACACCACTTCCTTCCTCTTTTCTCCATTTCTCCTCTTACTTTATCCAGAGGTAAAAAATCTATACACTGAAAACTATAGAAAGCTTATGAAAGAAATTGAAGAAGACACAAAAAAACGGAAAAAGATTCCATGCTGCTGGATAGGAAGAACAAATATTGTTAAAATGTCGATACTACCCAAAGCAATCTACATATTCAATGCAATCCCTATCAAAATAACACCAGCATTCTTCACAGAGCTAGAACAAATAATCCTAAAATTTGTATGGAACGAGAAAAGACCCAGAATAGCCAAAGCAATCTTGAAAAAGAAAACCAAAGTAGGAGGCATCACAATCCCAGACTTCAAGCTATACTACAAAGCTGTAATCATCAAGACAGTATGGTACTGGCACAAGAAAAAGACACTCAGATCAGTGGAACCGAATAGAGAACCCAGAAATAGACCCAAAAACGTATGGCCAACTCATCTTTGACAAAGCAGGAAAGACTATCCAATAGAACGAAGACAGTCTCTTCAGCAAGTGGTGCTGGGAAAACTGGACAGCGACATGCAGAAAAATGAACCTGGACCATTTTCTTACACCATACACAAAAATAAATTCAAAATGGATGAAAAACCTAAATGTAAGATAGGAAGCCATCAAAATCCTCGAGGAGAAAGCAGGCAAAAACCTCTCTGATCAAGCCCGTGGCAACTTCTTACTGAATACGTCTCTGGAGGCAAGGGAAACAAAAGCAAAAATGAACTACTGGGACCTCATCCTAATAAAACCTTCTGCACAGCAAAGGAAACAATCAGCAAAACTAAAAGGCAACTGACAGAATGGGAGAAGATATTTGCAAATGACATATCAGATAAAGGGTTAGTATCCAAAATCTATAAAGAACTTATCAAACTCAGCACCCAAAAAACAAATAATCCAGTGAAGAAATGGGCAAAAGACATGAATAGACACTTCTCCAAGGAAGACATCCAGATGGCCAACCAACACATGAAAAAATGCTCAACATCACTCATCCTCAGGGAAATACAAATCAAAACCACAATGAGATACCACCTCACACCTGTCAGAATGGCTAACATTAACAACTCAGGCAACAACAGACATTGGTGAGGATGCGGAGAAAGAGGATCTCTTTTGCCCTGTTGGTGGCAATGCAAGTTGGTGCAGCCACTCTAGAAAAACAGTATGGAGGTTCCTCAAAAAACTAAAAATAGAACTATCCTACTACCCAGCAATTGCATTACTAGGCATTTATCCACGGGATACAGACGTGCTGTTTCGAAGGGACACATGCACCCCCATGTTTATAGCAGCACCATCAACAATAGCCAAAGTTTGGAAAGAGCCCAAATGTCCATCAATGGATGAATGGATAAAGAAGAAGTGGTATATAAATACAATGGAGTATTACTCGGCAATCAAAAAGAATGAAATCTTGCCATTTGCAAGATGGATGGAACTGGAGGATATTATGCTAAGTGAAATTAGTCAGAGAAAGACACAAATCATATGACTTCACTCATATGAGGACTTTAAGAGACAAAACAGATGAACATAAGGGAAAGGAAACAAAAATAATACAAAAACAGGGAGGGGGACAAAACAGAAGAGACTCATAAATATGGAGAACAAACTGAGGGTTACTGGAGGGGTTGTGGGAGGGGGGATGGGCTAAATGGGTAAGGGGCATTAAGGAATCTACTCCTGAAATCATTGTTTCACTATATACTAATTTGGATGTAAATTTAAAAAAATAAAAAATTAAATTAAAAAGAAAGAAAGAAAGAAAGAAAGAAAGAAAGAAAGAAAGAAAGAAAAAAGGCCAAAAAAAAGCAGAATAGGTTCATTTAAGGCACATTAGTTTAAGCATCCAACTCTTGATTTCAGCTCATGTCACGATCTCATGGTGGTGAGACCAAGCCCTGTGTTAGACTCCACACTGAGCCTGGACCCTGCTTAAGATTCTCTCTCTCCCTCTGCTCCTCTTCCATTTGTCCATGCACATGCATGCACAATTTCTCCTCTCTCTCTCTCTCTCAGAAAAAAGATTGGTTCATTGAAAACAATTTGGAAAATGCAAAAAAACCCACAAAATGTAATCTATAATCTCACCATATGGAGAGAAAACAGTTGGTATACTTTCTTCTAGACATTCTTCTATATGAATCTGGATTTATATGTGTGTTGTGTCACCTTGAATCTCAGCTGAGCACTTTGGAGTCAGTAGGCCCTGGATACCAACAAAGAGATCTGAAGTAAAGAAAACCAATAGAACTCTTTGTAAGTACATATAAGACAGTGCCAGGGCCTCCTGGGCACAGGAGGTGAGACTGAATTGTGCAAATAGAGGCAATCACAACCACTCATAAGGCCTCATTTGCATTCATAGGCTACACTAGTGAAGCTTAGAGAAATTCAGCCCACAAACACATTACAAAATCAACATCATACACTATATACAGTTTTGTATCCTGCACTTTTAATTTTTATCAAGTGGTATTTCACATCACCAAAATACTTTAAAAACATATAGTGGCTGTTCAACCATACCATTTGATATGAGCAATCACACAAAGACCAGGATGACCACAGAAATGGGTTTCAGGCATTGACACTTTCACTTGAGCCTCTGAGTGAAGGCTCCAGAGTGACAGAGGAATACTTTTTCTCTTCTTAAACGAAGTTGGCCTATAAATATTAGATGGTATGTTTGCCTTTATAAGCAAAAATTGATTCATAAAGGAGCTTAGGAGGATCATACAATTATTTCTCTGTATTGTCCAATGCTTTCATGGGGCTTACATCAATATTCCCTGATGGTCTTTGATGATGCATTTTAGTATCTGCAATGTTGTTGGTCCAAATTTCTTTGCCCTTTATCCCTACAGAATATGCTGGTCTTGTTAAATAAATGTTATCTTAGCACTTGAAAAAAAATGAAATTTCTGATCTTTAAAAATGCTTATCTAAATTATTCTCATTGTTGGGGAGCCTGGGTGGCTCATTTTGGTTAAGCATCCGATTTCAGCTCAGGTCATCAACTCATTGTTGGTGAGTTTGAGCCCTGCATCAGGCTCTGTGCCACCAAAAGAGCCTGGAGCCTGCTTTGGATTCTGTGTCCCTCTCTCTCTGTCCCTCCCCTTCTCGTGCTCTGTCTCTCTGTCAAAAATAAACATCAAAAATTTTTTTAAATAAATAAATTATTCTCATTGTTTCCTCACTCAAGTTTCTTATTACCAACTATTTGTATGATGTGTAGATAAATTGCTTTTATTTTAAACCCTATTCAAAAGGTAGAAAGAAGAGCCAACTAAAAAATATAAAATGAAAACAGGAAAGCGTGAATCTTAGGGTAGCATCTGTGCACATATGTGTTGCTCTGTGACCGTGCCATTGCTGAACTCACAAATCACACACCTTGCAGCTTGCTCTTGCCACTCTGACTCCCCCAAAACTTCTCCTATTCTGTTTTAATACTTTCTTTTTTAGAACAGTTTTAGGTTCACAGCAAAATTGAACAGAAAGTTCAGATTTTTCCCATATACCCCTTACCTCCACACATGCATAGCCTCCCCCATTATCAACATCCCCCACCAGAGAGGTAGGTGCATTTGTAGCAATCAATGAACCTACACTGACATATCATAATCACTAAATCCATAGTTTTAGGTTAGGGTTCACTTGGTGCTCTGAATTCTGTGGGTTTGCACAAATATACAATGACATTTATCCACCATTATGTATCATGCAGAATAGTTTTACTGCCCTAAAAATCCTCTATGCTCTGCCTATTCATCTCTCCCTTCATCCTAACCCCTGGAAAACACTAATCTTTTTACTGTCTCCATAGTTGTGCCTTTTCCAGAAGGTCATATAGTTTAAATCATATAGCATGTAGCTTTTTCAGACTGGATTCTTTCACTTAGTAATATGCATTTAAGGTTTCTCCATGTCTTTTCATGGCTTGATACATCATTTCTTTTTTTTCTTGCATGATTTTACTTAAATTCAAGTTAGTCAACATACAGTGTAGTATTGGGTTTCAGGAGTAGAATTTAGTGATAGCTCGTTTCTTTTTAGCACTGCATAACATACCACTGTCTGGATGCACCCAACATTTTTTAAATTTTAATTCCAGTATGGTTAACATACAGTGTTATATTAGTTTCAGGTATACAATATAATAATTCAACAATTCTATACATTACTTAATGCTCATCACAGTAAGGTACTCTTAATATCTTTCACTTATTTCACCCATCCCAACACCCACCTCCCCTCTGGTAACCAGCAGTTATCCATAGTTGAAAGTGTTTTTTGGTTTGTCTCTTTTCTCTTTGTTCGTTTGTTTTTTTCTTAAATTCCACATGTGAGTGAGATTATAGGGTGTTTGACTTTCTGTGACTGCTTAATTCTCTTAGAATTGTATTCTCTAGATCCACCTATGTTGTTGCAAATGGCGAAGTTTCATTCTTTTTTATGGCTGAATGATAATCCATTCTATATATACCACATCTTCTTTATCCATTTATCTATTGATGGACATTTGGGCTGCTTCTATATTTTGTCTATTGTAAATAATGCTGCAATAAACACAGCTGTGCATATATCTTTTTGAATTACGTTTTCATAAACTTTGGGTAAATACCCAGCAGTGTAATTACTAGATCATAGGGTAATTCTATTTTTCATTTTTTAATTAATTTTTCTTTATTCTCAAGTTAGTTAACACACAATGTAGTCTTGGCTTCAGGAGTAGAACCCAGTGATTCATCACTTACATATAACACCCAGTGCTCCTCCCAACAAGTGCCCTCCTTAATGCCCATCACCCATTTAACCCACTCCCTGACCCCACCACCCCATCAACCCTTAGTTTGTTTTCTGTATTTAAGAGTCTCTTGTGGTTTGCCTCCCTCTTTGTTTTTATCTTATTTTTTCCTTCCCTTCCCCTGTGATCATCTGTTAAGTTTCTCAAATTCCACACGTGAGTGAAATCATATAATGCCTGTCTTTCTCTGACTGACTTATTTCGCTTGGCACAAGCCAAGTTTCAACCATGTTGTTGCAAATGGCAAGATTTCATTCTTTCTCATAGCCAAGTAGTATTCCATTGTATATATAAAACCACATCTTCTTAATCCATTCATCAGTTGATGGACATTGGGCTTTTTCCATAATTTGGCTATTGTTGATAGCACTGCTATAAACAGTGCATGTGCTCCTTTGAATTAGCATTTTTGTATCCTTTGGATAAATACTCAGTAGTGCAATTGCTGGGTTGTAGGGTAGCTCTATTTTTAATTTTTTGAGGAACATCCACACTGTTTTCCACAGTGGCTGCACCAGCTTGCATTACCACCAACAGTGCGCGAGGGTTTCCTTTTCTCCACATCCTCACCAACATGTGTTGTTTCTTGTGTTTTTTATTTTAGCCATTCTAACAGATGTAAAGTAACATCTCATTGTGCTTTTGATTTGCATTTCCCTGATAATGAGTGATGTTGAGCATGTTTTCATGTATCTGTTGGTCATCAGTACGTCTTCTTTAGAGAAATATCTGTTCATCTCTTCTCCCTGTTTTTAATTGGATTATATGGTTTTCTGGTGTTGAGTTTTATGAATTATTTATATGCTTTGGATATTATCCCTTAATCAGATATGTCATTTGCAACTATTTTCTCCCATTCAGTAGATTGTCTTCTAGTTTTGTTTTTTGTTTACTTTTCTGTGCATAAGTTTTTATTTTGATGTAGTTCCAATAGTTTATTTTTGCTTTTGTTTCCCTTGCCTCAAGAAACAGATCTAGAAAAAATGTCGCTATTGCCAATGTCAAAGAAATTATTGCCTGATGTCTCCTAGCATTTTTCTGGTTTTAGGTATCACATTTAGGTCTCTAATCCAATTTGAGTTTATTTTTGTATACGGTGTAAGAAAGTGGTCCATTTTCATTTTTTGCATGTAGCTGTTCAGTTTTCCCAACACCATTTATTAAAGAGACTGTCTTTTTCCCATTACATATTCTTGCCTCTTTGGTCGAAAATTAATTGACCACATAATCGTGTGTTTATTTCTGGGCTCTCTATTCTGTTGCCTTGATTTACATGTCCATTTTTGTGCTAGTACCATACTATTTTGATGACTACAGCTTCGTGGTATATCTTGGAATCTGGGATTGTGATTCTTCCACTTTTGTTCTTTTTGAAGACTGCTTTGGTTATTTGGGGTCTTTTGTGGTTCCATACAAATTTTAGGATTATTTGTGCTGGTTCTATGAGAAACGATGTTGGTATTTTGATAGAGATTGTATTAAATATGTAGATTGCTTTTGGATTATAGACATTTTAATAATATTTGTTCTTCCAATCTATGACCATGGAATATCCTTCCATTTGTTTGTGTCATCTTCAATTTCTTTCATCAATGTTTTATAGTTTTCAGAGTACAAGTCTTTCTCCTCCTTGGTTAAGTTTATTCCTAGGTATTTTATTATTTTTGGTACAGTTGTAAATGGGATTGCTTTTCTTTTTTATTATTGACTTACTTTGAGAGAGAGAGAGAGTGCGAGTAGGGAAGGACCAGAGAGACAGGAAGACAGAGGATCTAAAGTGGGCTCTGTGCTGACAGCAGCAAGCCCAAGGGAGGGCTTGAACTCACGAACTGTGAGTGAGATCATGACCTGAGCCTAAGTCAGACACTTAACCGACTGAGCCACCCAGGCACGCCAGGACTGCTTTATTAATTCCTCTTTCTGCTGCTTCATTAGTATATAGAAATGTAACAGATTTCCATATGTTGATTTTGTACCCTGCAACCTTACTGAATTCATTTATCAGCTTTAGGGTTTTCTGTATATAGTATCATGTCATCTGCAAATAGTAAAAGCTTTACTTCTTCCAAACCAATTTTGATCCCTTTTATTTCTTTTTCTTGTCTGAGGGGTGTGCCTAGGACTTCCACTACAATGTTGAATAAAAGTGGTGAGATTGGACATCCTTGTCTTGTTCTTGATCTTAGGGGGAAAGCTCTCAGTTTTTCACCATTGAGTGTGATGTTAGCTGTGGGCTTTTCATAGATGGCCTTTGTTATGCTGAGGTATGTTCCCTCTAAACCTACTTTGTGGAGGATTTTTTATCATGAATGGATGTTGTATTTTGTCAAACGCTTTTTCTGCCTCTTTTTAAATATTCATATGGTTTTTATCCTTTCTCTTATTGATGTGATGTATCACATTGATTGATTTACAAATTTGAACCACCCTTGAATCCCAGAAATAAATCCCACTTGATCATGGTGAATTATTTTTTTAATGTATTCTAGGATTTGGTTCGCTAATATTTTGCTGAGGATTTTTGCATCTATGTTCATCAGAGATATCGGCCTATAGTTCTCTTTTTTGTAGTCCCAGTTTTGATACCAAGGTAATGCTGGCTTCATAGAATGAATTTGGAATTATTTTCTCTTTTATTTTTTGAATCATTTGAGAATAGATATTAACTCTTCTTTAAATACGTGGTATAATTTATCTGTGAAGCGATCTGGTCCCGGACTTTTGTTTGTTGAGAGTTTTTTCATTACTAATTCAATTTCATTGCTGGTAATTAGGCTGTTCTAATTTTCTATTTCTTCCTGATTCAGGTTTGTGGGGTTATATGCTTCTAGGAATTTATCCATTTCTTCTTGGCTGTCATATTTCTTGGCATACAACTTTTCATATTTGTCATGATATTCTCTTACAATCTTTTGTATTTCTGTGGTGTCGGCTGTTATTTATCTTCTATCATTTATTTTGTTTGAGTCCTCTCTCTCCTCTTCTTTAAAATCAATTTTGATGATCTTTTCAAAGAGCCAGTACTTAGTTCATTGATCTGTTCTTTTTTTTTTTTTTTTTTTTTTTTTTTTTTTTTTTTTTTTTTTTTTTAGTTTCTATTTCATTTACTTTTTCTCTAATCTTTATTATTTCTTTCTTTCTACTGATCTGGGTTTCTGTTTGTTCTTCTTTCTACCTCCTTTAAGTGTAAGGTTAGATTATTTAAGAATTTTTTTCTTGCTTCTTGAGGTAAACCTATATTGCTATAAACTTCCTTCTTAGAACTGCTTTTGCTGCATTGGAGTGTTTAGTCCATTCACTTTTAAAGTAATTATTAATAGGTATGTACTTATTGCCACTTGTTGCTTGTTTTATGGTTGTTTTGTAGTTCTTCTCTGTTCTTTTCTTTCCGTTCTCTCTACTCTCATGGTTTGCTGGCTTTCATTAGTGGTATGCTTGGATTCCTTGTTTTTTTATTTTCTGCATATCTATTACTGTTTTCTGATTTGTGATTATCATTAAGTTTATATATAAAACTTCTGCGTATAGTACTCTATATTAAGTTGATGGTCACTTAAGATTGAACTCATTCTTTACTCCTCTCCCCTCCATGTTTTAGGTGTGTGGTGTAACACTTTACATCCTCCTATTTTACAAATCCTTTGACTGATTTTTATAGATATACTTAATTTTGATGCTTTTGTGCTTCTTACTTTTCTTACTCTTACTTATGGTCTTTCCTTTCCATGCAAATAATTCCCTTTAATATTTCTTGTAGGGCTGGTTTAGTGGTCATGAATTCCCTTAACTTTTGTTTATCTGACTGTAGAGCAGTAAGACTGGGAAATTACTTTTATAAATGTTTATTAATTTATTTTGAGAGAGAGAGCAAGAGAGAGCGAGCATGCAAGCAAGGGAATGGCACAGAGAGGGAGAGAGAGAATCCCAAGCAGGTTCCACACTGAGCTTAGAGCCTTATGCGGGTCACAATCCCACAACTATGATATCATGACCTGAGCCAAGATCAAGAGTCAGGTGCCCAACTGACTGAGACATCCAGTCGTTCCTGTCTGGGAAACTCTGTATCTCATTTTCTATTCTGAATGGTAGTCTTGTTGGATAGAGTGTTCTTGGCTTTAGATTTTTCTCTTTGAGCACTTCTGGCTTGTAATGTTTCCGCTGAAAAATCAGCTGATAGATTTATAAGGTTTTCCTTATATGTAACTATACTTTTGCCATTTTAATTACTATGTATCTTGGATTGATTTTGTCAGGGGCTTTCTGTGCCTCCTGGATCTGGACTTCTGTTTTCTTCCCCAGATTCAGGAAGTTTTCAGCTATTCTTATGTCAAGTAATTTTTTTCTCTTTCTCTATCTCTTCTGGGATCCCTATAATGCAAATACTATTATACTTTATGATGTTGCTGAGTTTCCTAAGATTATTTTCACTTTAGTACCTTTTTTTTGTCTCTCCTGTTCAGTTTGATTGCTTTATATTACTCTGTCCTCCAGGTCACTGATCTGTTATTCTGTTTCCTCTAGTCTATTATTTATTCCATCTAGTATATTTTTAATTTCAATTATTGACTTCTTTATCTCTGTTTATTTTTTTATGTTTTCTATCTTTTTGTTAATTGTCTCACTGAGGTCCTCCACTCTTTTCTCAAGTCCAGTGAGTATCTTTATGATCATTACTTTAAATTCTCAGTCAGGTATATGAGTTATCTTCATTTCATTTAGCTCTCTTGCTGTGATTTTTGTCCCATTATTTCATTTGGGACATATTACTCTGTTTCTTCATTTTACTCAACTCTCTATGTCCGGTTCTATGTATTATAAGACTGAGATATGTCTGCTGCTCTTGAAAGCAGTGGTCTTACGAAGAGGAGGTCCTGCAGTGCCCTGTAGTTCAATGTCCCCTGTTCACCAGAACCTGGCGCTTCAAAGTATCTCCTATGTGTGTTGTGTGTGCCTTACTACTGTGGCTGAGCCACTTTTGCCTTCAGTCAAGTCATCGGAAATGGCTCTCTTTACCTTGTGGGCAGAGTTTTGTCCCTGTGTCACTAGTGGGCCAGTCTGGGACTGCCTTGGACTTGACTTGAGTTAGACCAGGAATTTGCCAGAGATGCAGTAGCACTGAACTGTAGAGCACTTTCCCTGCACTGTCCCCTGAGAAGCTTTCATTGGTGAGTGGGGCCTGTAGTCAGACCAGCTGTCAGGCCCCAGCCCACTGCTGGGGCTGCAGTCAGACTGTTATGTGTGTTTATCTTCCCTTCTTTCCAAGTCAGACATCACTTTGGAGTGGTTCTGACCTCTGCCAGGGCTGCCTACACACTGCCAAGCTTGTGGCACCACTTTGGATGGGCTTCAGTCAAGGGCATGTTCGAGTGGGCAGGTTGGCAAGAGAACACGGAGGCAGGATGTGCAGTGTGACCAAAATGTGTGCAGCTCTGTTGTGGGAGGCTACCTGGAGTGAAGGCTTGGCTAGAAGAGGCATATCCACAAGAGAACATAGGTATGGGGCACATTGTTACCAAGCTGGTTGAAGAGTGAACATGCTGAGTTCCTGCAGGTGTCTGTGTCTAGGCTGGGAAGTGAGGGAGGGAAATACCAACTGCCAACAATTTTGTTCTTGGAGAAGTCTCCCAAAGATTCCTTCCCCTCCAGAAAATGCTCTGAGATTAGTAAAAAATAAAAATCTCCTTCCCATATACCCAGGCATTTTTCAAACTGCTGCTTCTATGCTGTATCTCCATGGGGCTGTTTGTTATGCTGTCTTTTAAGGGGAGGGACTCAGTTTCCTATTACCCTCTCAGCTCTCCCAGAGCTGAGCCTGATGGTTTTTAAAGTTCCAAGTGTTAAGCCCAGCTGATTGTTAGATCTCTTGAAATTATGCTTCTCTGGTGTTCAAAGCCAAATGTTATGGAGACTTGTCTTCCCCATGTGGTTTCCTCATTCCTGGGGTGCCTGACGTGAGGTCTGTTTCTTTCCCATCCCCACACTTGCAATGTCCCTCCTTTCTGTGGACAGTGCCTCAGGTCTGTTTAGCTCCTAGCTGCATCTCTGCCCTTCTTACCCTCTTCGGTGTGGCCTCTTTTCTATATTTAGCATGGAGAGTCTGGTTTTTCCAATCTTCGGGTCATTTTCTGAGTTATTTACACAAATGTGGGTATCATCTAGTTGTATCCATGGAACAAAGTGAAGTTAGAGTCCTCCTACTCCACATCTTCGCTGGAAGTAGATGGACCACAATTTATTTAACGTATTTAATGATTCACCTACTGAAGGACATCTTGGTTGCTTCCAAGTTTTGATAATTGTGAGTAAAGCACTTATGTGAAGGTTTTTGTGTAGACATAGTTTTCAGTTTTTCAAGGTAGATATCAAGGAACTCAGTTGCTGGATCATATAGTAAGAGTATGTTTAGTTTTGGAATAAAATGCCAAACCATCCTCCAAAGTGGTTGTATCATTTTGCATTCTCTCCAGCAGTGAACAAGAGTTCCTAATGCTTCACATCCTTGCCAAAATTTGATTTTTTTAGTGTTCTTGGATTTTGATCATTCTAATAGGTGTGCAGTGCTCCTAGTTTTGTTTTGTTTTGTCTTTTGTTGTTTGCTATTTGTTGAATTAACTGTTGATAAATTAAAATATGTCCACAAATGGGCATTAGTCTAGAGTTCCTTTGCCAACCATGTGTATTAACCACACAAGTGAACACTGCCCAACAGGATCCCATTAAATATCTTTATTAATAATCTTCACTGATGGCTTAATGTCAACATTTATGTTGTGACTGTTATTAAATTTGTGGGATGTGTCAGAATCTAAACTTAGAAACCATAAAAACGTTTTTAAAATATTGTGAGAAAAATATAATATTGTGAGATAAAACCTATTATACAATCTTAGAAGAATGAGTAGATTGATAAAATATCCAATATCAACACATTTAGTAAGTGCTTAGAGATGTCAGGAAAATAAAAGGATAGGATCAATAAGAAACAAACAAACAACAACAACAACAACAACAACAACCAAGTACTGACTTTCCTGTACCCAAGCCCTAAGATTACCTGAATATAAAGCCTGGCTATGTTGTCTGGGAAGCACACATAATTCATACGTAGAGTGGAATGTTGTATTAGAATCAGTGTTAGAGGTCATATCTGTGCAACCACTGAGCCTACCTAGCTTTTTCTGTCTCAAATATCCCCAGAGAGGTCTCTTGCCTACCCCTTCCTGTGCTGAATTTAGCTTTCCTATTTAGTTTATACCTTAGGCACATCCTGTGCTAGACAGTCTAGCACACACTGCTCCCCACCAAAAACACAAGCCCCTCATGTGAGCCCATATTTCACGTGGAGGAAGACAACATGAGCACAGGAAGTCATCCAAATTGATGTGAAGGAAGAACATTCTGCAATTAGATGAGTTACTTGGGACAATGGTATCACTGAAATAACAGGAAAAGCTAAGTATAAAGGAGACTTGGGAAGAAATACCATGTGTTATAGGAGAAAGAGCCAATGAATGGGATATTAGAGGTGTCAACATCTAAGACAGGAATGAACCAATGTTTGGCAATGACACAACATCCAGACAAAAGATGAACAGTGACTGGTCAAAAGACCCAACTGTGGTACAGGAGTCAGAAAGGATCAGCAATGGCAGCAGAGTAAGTTGTGGCCTTTGAAAGACAGTTCCGATTCAGTTAAGTGTGAAAATATTGGAGAATGTCTAATTTGAAGCTAATTCTCTTCAATCAAGAGGACTTGCCCAACAAACTGAAGGAGCAAACCCCTTTTTGTGCCTTCTGGATCCTTTCCCGAAACTACATTTTGCAATTATTAATCATGGTAAGTACTAAGGTAACCTGTGGAAAATTCAAACAGGATCAAACCTCTGCAGGTTCCAGCAAGAAGGAAGTGTTGGTAGCCTGTTGTGATAGGCAGAATTCTAAAGCTGTCCCCCAAGATCCCTCCTCTTGGCTTTTCAGTCAAATGCTAATCCAGTACTGTTGCGGGAGGATTTTTCAGGTGGAATTAAGGTTACTAGTCAGTTTACCTTAAAATAAAAAGATTATCTTTGATTATCTAAGTGGGTCTACTATAATATGTGAACCCTTACAGCCAAAGAGATGAAAAGGGCTTGACCCAATGTTACTGGATTTGTAGATGGAGGTAGAGGCCACAAGCCAAGGAATATGGGCAGCTTCTAGAATCCGAGATTGAACTTTGACCAACAGGATAGGGACTTCAGTTGTACAACAACAAGGAACTGAATTCCATCAACAATCTGAATGAGCCTGGGAGGGAATGCATACTCTGAACCTCCAGAGAAGAACACAGCTCTGCCAACACTATGCATTCAGCTTTGTAAAACCAGGAGCAGAGAAAGTATCTGAGCCAACTCAGATTTCTGACCTACACAACTGTGAGAGTGTAAGTTTTTATTGTTTTCAAGCAATTAAGTTTGTAGTAATTTGTTACAGCAGCAATAGAAAATTAATACATCTGACTTGTCTACACTGACAGAAAATTAAAGTTTATGGTTATTTCTTGATTATAAAAGAAATATGTTTCATAGAAAATTCAGAAAAGACGAAAGAGTGAACACCAGATTCTTCACAGCAATAAGTTGAGATCCATTAACACCATTTTGGAGTTAACATTTAAATCAATCCCCACTGGTCTGCACCACATGCCCAAGTTCTAACTGGTAAAGACAAAGGAATTAAATAAGAAACAAGTTAGAATTTTTATTTCATAACTACCAAAATATAAAGGTCTTTGGTAAATTTGGATTCCAAAGTTCATCTCCAAAACCAAAGTTAAATGAAAGCATCTTAGCTCTCTGTTGGAATTTGAGTCTTGAGAATTTCATAGCTCTGAAGTGGTCACCTGATCAAGTGCGGATACATGGAGAATGAGAAGATCCCCTCCTTGGAGAGGTTCTTTTCTGGATGGTTGCCTAATGGAGACTAGGAGGCTAAGAGCCACTGTGGTTGAGCACAAGGAGATTCAAAAGAGAGAGAGAGAGAGAGAGAGAGAGAGAGAGAGAGGGAGGGAGGGAGGGAAGGAGGGAGATGGGGTGGGAATGGGGGTGGGTAGGAGAGAGATTCCTATCACAACACATGTGCTGAGGAAACTGATGGTATGCCTAGCCCAGGAGTCTACTACCTTCTCTTTTCCCGCAGAAGGAATATAAAAAAACATCCACTGATACCTGAGCATGTACTTTTGGGTTTCAAAGCCCTTCCACACACTCAAGTGTATTAGTCAGAATTCTCCAGAGAAATACAAAATCCTTCATACATATACATGAAGAGATTTATTGGCTTATGCAGTTGTGAGGGCTGGCAGGTCCAAAAGGCCGGAAATTGAGGAGATTGTTATATTCTTGAGGCAGAATTCCTTCACCTTCAAAAAATCTGTTTTTGCTTTTAGGGCCATCAACTGATTGGATCAGGCCCACCCATTCTGTTAAGTGTAATCTCCAACTCATCTACATCTGACTGTAGATGCTAACTAACCACATCTACAAAATCCTTCACAGCAGCATCTATTCTAGTGTTTGACCAAACTATTGAATGCCAGAGCCTAGCCAAGTTTACACATAAAATTTTCACCACACTTATCAACCACCCTCAAAAAAATCTCTTCTAAATGCATTCAATACTAAAAAATCCAGTTCTATTTCATATGTGCACATAAATTATTTGGCTATTTATTTACAACTGTGGAACTAAATAAGATAACTTCTTAGTGATTTTGCCTATATATGATATTGACAGGCTGACAACTTATTCCAGCAACTGATTTTGCCTTTATGGCACTTGGATGGTCCTGTTAAAAAATATTAATTTTCCTGTTCATATGTCAAAGTCCAGCTTAGACATTACCCTAGAAAAAGAGTTTTCCTGGATCTTCCGGATGCAATTATTCTCCTTGTTTCCTATGCCAACCTCTATCATTTTATTGAGGCTTTGTTGATATTAAAGTCATCGGGATATGTGTGTGCTCTGACACTGGATTATAAGGTAACACATATGATGAAGGCTTAACATGAGCTGAGCAAGAGTGCCTGTACCACATAGTAAGCAGATAGTTAATAAGCATGTACTCTTTCCTTACTTCTGGAAGGAAGCAGTGTCTAATTTACCTTTGAAGAATTCTATGACACCAGCAGTGCCATGCATGTGCTCAGAAGCACCTGTCAAAATGGATTGTGTTTAATTCAAAATCATCAGATTCCAAATGAACTAAAAGTCACATCATGTCTTAGGTATATGAACACAGGCTCAATTTTTTATAGATTATATTTTTAACGTAAACTAAAAATGTCATATTTAATTGAGTACTTGACCGACTACAATAATGGCCATTGCACTGACCACAGTGGTATTAGTACCTTACTTAAATTCATCGATGCACCACATGTGTTTATCATACTCCCTTCACCCTCCCAAAACATCATTTGATTCGTAAAAATTATAGCTATTCTGGGGGCGCCTGGGTGGCTCAGTCGGTTGGGCGTCCGACCTCAGCTCAGGTCATGATCTCACAGTTTGTGGGCTCGAGCCCCGCATCGGGCTCTGTGCTGACAGCTCAGAGCCTGGGGCCTGCTTCGGATTCTGTGTCTCCTTCTCTCTCTGCCCCTCCCCCACTTGTGCTCTGTCTCTCTCTGTCTCTCAAAAATAAATAAATGTAAAAATTTTTTTTTATTTATAGCTATTCAGCGCTTCTTCAACAAGAACAGACTAGCATACATAACTCTCTCTTAATGTCACATATATCAGATCCCATACTGCAATTATTTGCAAACAAAAATATTTTTTCCACTTTTACATACTGAAATGTAGAAAAAAATCCTGCTGCTAACAAATAAAATGTAATTTCTTTCTATATTTAAAATTTTCTTTTTCTAACCTGTTCCTGTTAGAGTCCTTGTTTTGCCTTCTTCTATGAGGGTTGTAACCCTTTTCTATGTCTTGGTAGCCTCAGCGGCTCTCCTGCCTCCCAGACCTACATCTTCAACTACCCACAGTGTACTCCTCCTTGAACATCCATCTGTCTCCATCTGTGAAACCCTTCATCTTCTCAGAGAGAAAGTGTCCCCAAGTTACTAATGTCATCACTAACCACTAATGCTATCACTCTTCTCTGGGTTACCCAGACTCGTTCAGCCTTAACAACCCAGGCATCACCTTCTGTTCCTTCCTCTCACTGACATCATCAGTGTTCATCACATCTATTCCATTATTTATTTCCAGTTTCTCTCAGTTCTATCTTCCTTTTTTCGTACCACCTTGCATATACTGGATTCTTAGTCACTCCACACATTAGCTATTGTAACAGTACCTAAACTATTCCTAAGACAGCAATTTCATCACATTGTTCTTGTCCCAAAACTTCAATGACTTCTAAATGCCAAGATAAAGTCTTTATGTATTTCCTCTTTTCAAATTCCACTAGAACTTGGTATAAACCTGTGTTTCTCCTAATAATCTCCTTCTTTATTCTACACATTCCCTTTCTATCCTTGTACATTCAGCTCAAATTTCTTCTTCCTCCTAAAGCCTTCTTTTGCCTACCCAGCTGGAAAAGGCTTCTTTCACAAAATTTAGTGTTTATTCCACTCATTTAGCAATAATTATTTATTATCTTATCTGCTGTGGTTCAGGCTGTTACTGTTAATTTAAATTTCTTCCTGTGTATCTTGTTTCTCCAATTGGAATGCAAATGCTAAGTCTGAGGAACAGCAGGGAAGTGGAGATTTAAATTTCCCTGTATCCTTTACATACTTAGCCTGGTATTTGGCACATAAGTAGACATTAAATAAATAAATACTGTTCTTTTTTTCATTATCCTCTTTATTGCTATTAAATATGCTGGTATCAGAAACTAAAATATCCTCAATATTTGGCTGGGTTTGAGTAACAAAGTAATAGAGGAGGAAACAAGCTAATCCATTTTCTCCCTTATGTACTGTCTGCTGTTTTTGAACCAAAGAATTTTGCTCATATTATGAATGTGAGTGTGAAAGCAGACCCAGACATTGCATCACAAATTTCTCATTAACCATCTCTAAGAAGCACAGCATGCTGATGACGTCTTATTCATCAGAAGTATTTCCTGGAGAAAAAAATCTGCACCATTTATGTACCCCTGTCTTTTATTTTGGAACATGGAATGTTGGCCTTTGCACATTTGCAGGAATTTGTCATGATAAATGATGCCAATCACCAGCTTTATTAATGTCATAAATGGAATGAGATAGCTCCTCACAAAGCAAAGAACAATGGTCAAAACTGTCCTCTGCTCATTACAGCCCCTTTTGAAAAATTTACCACACAATTATCCATTTGTGCTCCATTCCTCTAGGTGATGGGGATGGTGTGGGCTTTAGTTCTACTAATCACTTCCAGCTGATGCTCTCAGTCTCCCGGAGTTGTCACACACCATGTTTGGCAGTGTATCAGAGCAGTAGGAAGGGAAAGATCACAAAATCTGAGTTGGAAAGACTATCCAGGTCTGAGTTGTGATTTGTTATGGGCTGAATTGTGTCCCTTACCCTCCAAATTCATATATTCAAACCATAACTCAGTAACGCCAAACTCCAAAAGTGACTATATTTGGAGATAGCATCTTTAAAGACATTCTTAAGTTTAAAATGTGGTCTTTGGGTGGACTCTATTCCAGTACAACTGGTGTTTTTATAAGAAGAGGAGATTAGGGCATAGACATTTGAAGGGAGAAGACTACCTGAATCCACAGGAAGATGGTCATCTACAAGGCAAGGAGGGAGGTCTCAGAGGAAACCAACCCTGCTGATACCTCAATCTCAGTCTTCTCGTCTCCAGAACTATGAGACGATAAATTCCTATTTAAGCTAGCTAATCTGCATTATTTTGTTATGGGGGCCCAGGAAACTAATACATGATCCAAAGGAAAAACATAGACAAGCAACTAAAGCTTTATATTGGTTTGTTTGCTTTGAATCTATAGAAGGGCATTATGAAATTCTTATTAACAATACAAATTTCCTTCATGTCTGAAACCTCAGTGAGTCTTGGAGTCCTTCCAGGAAAGTTAGAATGTAGGACTATGGAAGGAAAAAGGAATTGCGACCAGTGCTCTGGCTTTCATTGCCTTTCAGGTTCCTCAAACTCTATCATCCCAAACGCACACCAAGACTTTGTTTTTATTTTTTTTCTTTTTTCCACTGCACATGTAAGGATCGCATCAGTGATTCTCTTCTTTTAACTCCTGAGCACCATAGCCCAATCATAATAAGAAAGAAATAAACCTTGTTAACTCAAACCATCATTCTGTTAGCAAAGCTGACTCACAGTTTTACCTAATGTAACAGAATCTTGTCTCCAGTAATACACAGGGTCCAAATGTCTATATGGAGTGATTCCCAAGGGTTCCAATTTATGGGTTTTTTGACAATAAGAATTTATTGAAATGATCTTATTAATGTGAAGTGATGTGAGCGCATGTGTTTATAATATTGTACTTTTCTTTCTTTTTAGTTTTTGTTCAAAATAATTTTAGATGACTAAGCCTACCCTCCCTAGTTAAAAATGTATATGGATTACTTTACATACATTGTTCTATCCAGGGCTCTGATACCTTCTTTGCTCCCTCCTTGCTAAATATTCGGAGATAAATTCCAAACAGTGTCCAGGGTACACAGTCTGCCCTAGAATGAAGCCTCTTCACTGTATTCCTCACTGCCTGAGTTGGAAAGTTTTGCATTCCTGATTCCTGATTGTGAACAATCCCTACTGTGTTTGTTTATTTTCTTAATTAACCCCAGCCATGATTTTGTAATGTTGTAACTCTTTCTCTATAAGTTGCACACCCTGTTCCTGAGTCTCTTTAGCAGCTGCATTCTCTTTGCAAAATCAGGGTTTATTGGTTGTTTTGTTTGTTTGTTTGTTTGTTTGTTTTTATTGCACTGTGATGATACAGGACAAGATTTAAAGCCTATTTGGTAAGTAAAGTCTCTTCTATTTTCAAGTCAAACTAAAAACAGATTCCCACTTGCACAATGCCTTATGCTTCCTGTGTAATACCATTAAATATCCCCAGCCAGCAGTAGCTTGGAACTTTGCTTCATGCCCAATATCTTCTAGATTACATATAACGTATGTACAGGATATAAAAGAATTTTTATTTAAAAAAAAAGAAAATCAGTTTATGTTATTAGATAATATGCATTCAGCACTTTCCCTTCTCTGAAATTAATAGTAATTTTATTAATGGCATGTTAATATAAATTTATTAGTACTATTTGAAATAACATTAACTTGGTTATAAGAATGTGATTTCAAAAAAGAATGTGATAACAAAGGGCTCAATTTAATTTTCAATGGGCATTGTAATAGAAAACTGGAAAATTAAGTTTAGGTTAAGATGTCAATAAAGAAAGAAAATGGAAGTCTGTAATTATGTGGAAGTTTAAATATGTGGAAACTTATCAAAAGATGGGACTATTATAAAAAGGAACGTCAGGGCACCTGGGTGGTTCAGTTGTTTCAGCGGCCAAACACTTGGTTTTGGCTCAGGTCATGATTTCACAGTTCATGAGTTCAAGCCCTGCATTGGGCTCTCTGCACTGATAGTGTGGAGACTGTTCAGGATTCTCCCTCTCTCTCTCTCTCAAAATAAATATATAAACTTAAAAAAAATGGAACTTCAGGGGCACCTGGGTGGCTCAGTCGGTTAAGCAGCTGACTTCGGCTCAGGTCATGATCTCGCGGTCCGTGAGTTCAAGCCCCGTGTCGGGCTCTGTGTTGACCGCTCAGAGCCTGGAGCCTGTTTCAGATTCTGTGTCTCCCTCTCTCTCTGACCCTCCCCCGTTCATGCTCTGTCTCTCTCTGTCTCAAAAATAAATAAACGTTAAAAAAAATAAAAAAAAAATGGAACTTCAGAAAGGTTATATATCAAATGGCATTCTTCCACAGAGAAGTGTGCTGAATTCTACCAATACAGCAAGTCAGTGACAGGCAGGCTATGTCCTGAACCTCACTGTACCATAGGGTAAACAATATGATATTAGGTCATCTACCAAGACCAAAGGTTTTGGTGCTAAAGATCATCAAAACTTTTATACAAAAAGAAAAAAAATGTGAACATTGAACACAAAGGTGGTTCTTTGACACTACCATCAAAACTGTCCCATATCTCTGACCCATCACAGGTGATCTCCCCAGTTAACTCACCTATGATTGTGATAAACCAACTCCATAAATGCATGAAGGTGCCTGTGAGTGGGTATATTTGTCTAGGAGCAAAAATTGTGATTAATAAAACTGTTATGGGGGAAATGGAGAGTTACTAATCAATGGGCATAAAGCTTCAGTTATGCAGGATGAATAAGTTCTAGAGATCTGCTGTACATCATTGTACCTATAATCAACAGCAATGTGTTGTACACTTAGAATTTTATTAAGAGGGTAGATTTAATGCTAGGTGTTCTTAGCACAGTAAAATAGAATTTCAGAAATAATATTAAACCTGTTGAAAACATAATTTTTTTGTCTTTGGAGGAAATTCTTAAACTTTCTTCCTTAATATCTTAAACTGCAAAGGTATCAGTTGTTATATTAGGCAATTTCCCATATTATCTTAATTTCCGAACTTTCCCAATGTCCTCCAATGCTCTCTAATGGGATAGAAGATTTATCACCCTGTAAGCAGAGAAAACATAACTTCTTTTTCTCTATACAACTATATTAATCTTCCTTATATATATCTACCATCAAATAATATAAACATTAAACTTTGTTGAGTGCAATAATTTAAACAGCTCCTTTAGCTATATCCTTCATCACATTAAATATAAATAATTTGGTTAGTCTGTCAGATTCTCCTTCCTCCCCCTGCTCCACAAAAGTGGAGGTAGGTAAAAATAAATATCAGGAAATAAATGTTAGAGTGGCCAGTTGATGACGGGGTCTACATGCCATGCTACAAAACTTGGGCATTATTCTATGGGCAACAGAAATTTATTTGAGAAGTTTTGGGCAGGAGGTTAGTTTATAATTTTGGATTTGACACAGCTAGTTAGCCAATGCAATCTATTCCCATCTTCTTTTCTCCTTGTCCACCTCTCACAGTGGAGGTTGGAAAAAAAAAGACATTCACTTGCTTACTCACATTATAGGTAAGAGGGCTATGTGACCCAGTTCTAACCAGTGAATTGTGAAGGGAAATCTGTCAGGATCATTCTATGAAAGTCCTATCTTCCTAGAAAAAAAAGAGCAGAAGTTCACAAGGCTTTAAAGTAAGACTTACTGCATTGAGTTGTAGCTGTCATCTTGCAACCATGAGGCATCATGCATGAGGACAAAAAGTCAACAATGAATAATAGCAAAGCAGAAATAAAAGAACCAGGGTCCTTGATGGTATCACAGAACCATGGAATCATCCCTGGACTGATAGATAACCTCCAAACTCTCATTTGTGAGAAATCTTATGTTGCATTACTTAAAACACCTCCACTGTGCTTTCTCTTATTTGCAGCAGAGCAAAGCTTTCAAAATTGATACAGTGTTGTACTGATTGGGGATTTGAAAGGTGCAAAACTAAAATCAAAGTAGCTATTTAGGGAGCTATTCCAATAATACAAGCAGAAAATGAGAATGGGACCTGAAAAGAGAGGGTAGGTACCTAGATGGGCAGAGAGTAAAATTTCTTTAACGTTAATGAAGGAAATATGTAGGACAGGTGATTTAGGTTTTGTCTTAGGTGACTGGTCCCAAAATACAGAAGCAGCAAATTTGAGTGTGAACATGGATTTCAGTTTGAGAAACGTCAAATTTAAGGTGCCCATGCAACATCATGTGGAGCTATCCAGTGGGCAGATGAACTTATAAATAAAAGCATTTCTATTTAGTAATATAGATTTGGGATATATTAAGGACACACTAAAATCACCTAGGGAATACCAAGATTTAAGAAGGGAAAAGCAGAGGAGGAGCCAAGATGGCAGAACAGCATGGAAGTTTTTTGTGTGTCTCACGTCCATGAAATACAGCCAGACCAACACTAAACCATCCTGCACACCTAGAAAACTGACTGGGGGATTAACACAACAATCTGCACAACCTGAAGCACAGAATTCAGCAGGTACGCGGCACGGAGAGGTGAATTTGGGGAGTGAGAAGCCGCGGCGGGCAGGGAGCCACTTTTGTGGGTAGAGAGAAGATGGAGACTGGGGAGGGGGTGAGAATAAGGGAAAAGCACCCCTCCCCAAAAGCAGCTGGAGAGAAAGTGGAAAATTGGAAACAGCTGCAGGGACTAAACTAAAAAGGGAGAAAGGAGAAAGGAGAGGGTTTAAATTCCATTAAGACTATAAATAAGGGGAGCCCAAAGTCTGCAACTCCAATACCTGGTGGTGCTCTGGTGGGAAGGGCGAATCCCCAGGAGCAGAGTGGGGTCCAGGAGGTTCTTAGGCCACAAGGGGAAAAGCAGTTCCACTGCTGGAAGGACATTTGGTAGAGACTGTTGAAGCCACCTGGTCCCAGCAGACCCCAGAGAACAGCCAGATTTGCTGGTGCTGCAACAAGGTCATTAAGGGTGAGGCCTGGTGCCAGATGTGTGTTGTGATTTTCCATAATCCCTGAAACGCTGCTGCTACACTATCTCGTGAACTTTTTCTGGGGCGGGCTGGCACCTGGCCACAGTTTTCGGGCACCGGCAGCAGCAGGGTCCACAAAGTGTTCCTGGGTGCAGCCGATATTCGGCCATTGCTTGGTGAGACCTTGCCACAGAGGGGCAGAACGGGTCAAAGCCGCAGTCCTTCAGAAGTAAGGGGCCGGGGAAAACAGCCGCATCTGAGACAAAACTCGGGAGAGAGGTACTGCCTGAGGCTTGGTCACAGACAGTAAAAAAGCAGAGAGTGGATGAGAGCTGAAGACAGAGGACAGGTGCACACTTGTTGATCAGGGAGAACAGAGTTCCAATACTAGAGACTGGGTACCTGGGTGACACCTTTTTCACCACTCCCACGCATGCACATAGGCACTTATGAGTGCCACAACACTCCACCCCAGTAGGCTAGCAGCTCCATCTAGTGGAGAATGAACCCGTTACACTGAGCCCTGCTCAACTGGGCCAACCTCGCTCTTCAAGAACACAACTCTCACTGCCTGCTTAGTTAATGGAGTATAAATTGGTTCATAGTCTGACTTCTAGGGGAAAGCAAAGTAATTTCAGTCGTATTTCAGCCTGTTAGCAGGTCCATCTATTCAATTTTCTTTTTTTTTTCTCTTTTTCACTTCTTTTCCTTTTCTTGAATACAGAAAGAAAAACCATTCATTTTTATTTTAAATTTTTGTTAAAAATATTTTTCTTTAATTTTTTACTATACTTTTTACTTTTGTGTAAATTTTTTCAAATTCTATTTTAATTCATTCACTTTATTTTACTCTACTTCAGTGTATTCACTTTTTCAAATTTTCAAACGATTTCCTTTTTTTTCCCTTTTTCGTTTCTTTTTCTTGAATACAAAAAGAGAAAAAAATCATTTTTATTTTTAATTTTTATTAAAAATATTTTTCTTTACTTTTTTCTACTATATTCTTTACTTTTGTGTAAATTTTTTCAAATTCTATTTTACCACCATCATCTCATTTTAGTCTACTTCACTGTATTCATTTTTCAAATTCTCAAACGATTTCCTTTTTTTTCTTTCTTCCCATCCCCCCCTTTTTTTCTCTAATCTGTCAAACCACTTTCAACACCCAGACCAAAACACACCTAGGATCTAGCATCATCTAATAGATTTGTGTGTGTGTATGTGTGTTTAATTTTAATTTTTTTATAATTTTGATTTTTTTAATTTCAATTTTTCTACCTCATTAATTCCTTTTCTCCCTTCAAAATAACAAAACGAATAAATTCACCCAAAAAGAAAGAGCACAAAGAAACGACAGCCAAGGATTTAACCAACACAGATACAAGCAAGATGTCTGAAACAGAATTTAGAATCACGATAATAAGAATACTAGCTGGAGTGGAAAATAGATTAGAATCCCTTTCTGCAGAGATAAACGAAGTTAAAAATAGCCAGAATGAATTAAAAATGCTATAACTGAGCTGCATACACGGATGGATGCAGCAGTGGCAAGGATGGATGAGGCAGAACAGAGAATCAGCAATAGAGAGGACAAACTTATAGAGAATAATGAAGCAGAAAAAAAGAGGGAGATTAAGGCAAAAGAGCATGATTTAAGAATTAGAGAAATCAGTGACTCATTAAAAAGGAACAACATCAGAATCATAGGGGACCCAGAAAAGGAAGAGAGAGAAACGGGTAGAAGAGTTATGCGAGCAAATCATAGCAGAAAACTTTCCTAACCTGGGGAAAGACACAGACATCAAAATCCAGGAAGCACAGAACCCCCAGTAGATTCAATAAAAACCAACCATCAACAAGGCATATCATAGTCAAATTCACAAAATACTCAAGGCAAGGAAAGAGTCATGAAAGCAGCAAGGGAGAAAAAATCCCTAACCTACAAGGGAAGACATATCAGGTTTGCAGCAGACCTATCCACAGAAATTTGGCAGGCCAGAAAGGAGTGGCAGGATATATTCAGTGTGCTGAATCAGAAAAAATATGAAGCCAAGAATTTTTTATACAGCAAGGCTCTCATTCAAAATAGAAGGAGAGATAAAAAGGTTCCCAGACAAGCAAAAATTAAAGGAGTTTGTGACCACGAAACCAGCCCTGCAAGAAATTTTAAGGGGGACTCTCTTAGGGAGAAAAGATGAAAAAAATATATCCATATGTATAGATATAGATATAGATATAGATATAGATATATAGATATATAGATATAGATAGATATGGAGATATATATATCTATATATATATATCTATATATATAGATATATATATAATATGGATATATAAATACCAAAAGCAACAAAGATTAGAAAGGACCAGAGAATACCACCAAAAACTCCAACTCTACAAGCATTATAATGGCAATAAATTCATATCTTTCAGTACTCACTCTAAACGTCAATGGACTGAATGGTCCAATCAAAAGACATAGGGTAGGGGCGCCTGGGTGGCTCAGTCGGTTAAGCGGCCGACTTTGGCTCAGGTCATGGTCTCGCTGTCCGTGAGTTCGAGCCCCACATCAGGCTCTGTGCTGACAGCTCAGAGCCTGGAGCCTGTTTCAGATTCTGTGTCTCCCTCTCTCTGACCCTCCCCTGTTCATGCTCTGTCTCTCTCTGTCTCAAAAATAAACAAACGTTAAAAAAAAAATTAAAAAAAAAAAGACATAGGGTAACAGAATGGATAAGAACAAGAGATCCATCTATATGCTGTTTATAAGAGACCCACTTTAGACCTAAAGACACCCTCAGATTGAAAATAAGGGGATGAAGAACCATCTATCATGCTAATGGTCAACAAAAGAAAACCAGAGTAGCCACACTTATATCAGACGATCTAGACTTTAAAATAAAGACTGTATCAAGAGATGCAGAAGGGCATTATATTGTAATCAAGGGGTCTATCCAACAAGAAGACCTAACAATTGTAAACAATTATGCGCCAAATGTGAGAGCACCCAAATATATAAATCATCACAAACATAAAGAAACTCACTGATAGTAATATGATAATAGTAGGAGACTTCAACACACCACTCACAACAATGGACAGACCATCTAATCAAAACATCAACAAGGAAACAATGGCTTTAAATGACACGCTGGACCACATGGACTTAACAGATATATTCAGAACATTTCATCCTAAAGCAGCAGAATATACATTCTTCTCCAGTGCACAGGGAACATTCTCCAGAATAGACCACACACTGGGACACAAATCAGCCCTCATCAAGTACAAAAAGATCAAGATCATACCGTGCATATTTTCAGACCAAAACGCTATGAAACTCAAAATCAACCACAAGAAAAAATTTGGAAAGGTAACAAACACTTAGAGACTGACGAACATCCTACTAAAGAATGAATGGGCTAACCAAGCAGTTAAAGAGGAAATTAAAAAGTATATGTAAGTCAATGAAAATAATAACACCACAACCCAAAACCTCTGGGATGCAGCAAAGGTGGTCATAACAGGAAAGTATACAGCAATCCAGGCCTTCTAAAGAAGGAAGAAAGATCTCAGATACACAACCTAACCTTATGCCTTAAGGAGCTGGAAAAAGACCAAATAAAACCCAAAAATATCAGAAGACAGGAAATAATAAAGAATAGAGCAGAAACCAAAGCTATTGAAACCAAAAAAAAAAAAAAAAACAGTAGAACAGATCAATGAAACCAGAAGCTGGTTCTTTGAAAGAATTAACAATTTTGATAAACCACTATCCAGTTAGATCAAAAAGAAAAAGGAAAGGACCCAAATAAATACAATCAAGAATGAAAGAGGAGAGATCACAACCAACACAGCAGAAATAAAAACAATAATAAGAGAATATTATGAGCAATTATATGCCAATAAAATGGGTAATCTGGAAGAAATGGACAAATTCCTAGAAACATATACACTACCAAAACTGAAACAGGAAAAAATTCAAAATTTCAACAGACCCAGATCCAGTAAGGAAATACAACTATAGTCAAAACTCTGCCAAAAAACAAGAGTCCAGGGCCAGATGGCTTTCCAGGGGAATTCTACCAAACATTTAAGGAAGAGTTAACACCTATTCTCTTGAACCTGTTCCAAAAAATAGAAATGGAAGAAAAACTTCCAAACTCTTTCTATGAAGCCAGCATTACCTTGATTCCAAAACCAGACAGACACCCCATTAAAAAGGAGAACTATAGACCAATTCCCTGATGAACATGGATGCAAAAATCCTGAACAAGATACTAGCCAACCGGCTCCAACAATACATTAAAAAAATTATTCACCATGACCAAGTGGGATTTATACCTATGATGCAGGATATATCTGCAAAACAATTAATGTGATTTATCACATCAATAAAAGAAAGAACAAGAACCATATGATCCTCTCAATAGATGCAGAGAAAGAATTTGACAAAGTACAGCATCCTTTCTTGAAAAAAACCCTCAAGAAAGTAGGGATAGAAGGAGCATACCTCAAGATCATAAAAGCCATATACGAATGACCCAATGCTAATATCATCCTCAATGGGGAAAAACTGACAGCTTTCCCCCTTAGGTCAGGAACAAGACAGGGATGTCCACTCTCGCCATTGTTATTCAACATAGTATTGGAAGTCTTAGCCTCTGCAATCAAACAACACAAAGAAATAAAAGGCATCCAAATTGGCCAGGAGGAGGTCAAACTTTCACTCTTCGCAGATGACATGATACTCTATATGGGAAACCCAAAAGATCCACCAAAAAACTGCTAGAACTGATTCATGAATTCAGCAAAGTTGCAGGATATAAAATCAATGCACAGAAATCTGTTGCATTCCTATCCACCAACAATGAAGTGACAGAAAGAGAAATCAAGGAATCGATCCCACTTACAGTGGCACAAAAAACCATAAAATACCTAGAAATAAATCTAACCAAAGAGGTGAAACATCTATACACTGAAAACTATAGAAAGCTTATGAAAGAAATTGAAAACACAAAAAAACAGAAAAAGATTCCATGCTCCTGGATAGGAAGAAAAAATATTGTTAAAATGTCGATACTACCCAAAGCAATCTACATATTCAAGGCAATCTTTAACACCAGCATTCTTCACAGAGCTAGAACAAATAATCCTAAAATTTGTATGGAACCAGAAAATTCCCTGAATAGCCAAAGCAGTCTTGAAAAAGAAAACCAAAGTAGGAGGCATCACAATCCCAGACTTCAAGCTATACTACAAAGCTGTAATCATCAAGACAGTATGGTACTGGCACAAGAACAGACACTCAGATCAATGGAACATAATGGAGAACCCAGAAATGGACCCATAAATGTATGGCCAACTCATCTTTGACAAATCAGGAAAGAATATCCAAGGGAATAAAGACAGTCTCTTCAGCAAGTGGTGCTGGGAAAACTTAACAGCAACATGCAGAAAAATGAACCTGGACCACTTTCTTATACCATACACAAAAATAAACTTAAGCTCAAAATGTCTTAAACCTAAATGTAAGACAGGAAGCCATCAAAATCCTCAAGAAGAAAGAAGGCAAAAACCTCTTTGATTTTGGCCACAGCAACTTCTTACTCAACATGTCTCTGGAGGTAAGGGAAACAAAAGCAAAAATGAACTACTGGGACCTCATCAAAATAAAAAGCTTCTGCACAGCAAAGGAAACAATCAGCAAAACTAAAAGGCAACTGACAGAATGGGAAAAGGTATTGCAAATGACATATCAGATAAAAGGTTAGAATCCAAAATCTATAAAGAACTTATCAAACTCAACACCCAAAAAAACAAATAATCCAGTGAAGAAATGGGCAAAAGACATGAATAGACACTTCTCCAAAGAAGACATCCAGATGGCCACCCGACACACGAAAAAATGTTCAACATCACTCATAATCAGGGAAATAGAAATCAAAACTACAATGAGATACCACCTTACACCTGTCAGAATGGCTAACATTAACAACTCAGGTAACAACAGATGTTGGCAAGGATGCGGAGAAAGAGGATCTCTTTTGCATTGTTGGTGGCAATACAAGCTGGTGCAGCCACTCTGGAAAACAGTACGGAGGTTCTTCAAAAAATTAAAAATAGAACTACCCTACGATCAGGCAATTGCACTAGTAGGCATTTATCCAAGGGATACAGATATGCTGTTTTGAAGGGGCACATGCACCCCTGTGTTTATAGCAGCACTATCTACAATAGCCAAAGTATGGAAAAAGCCAACATGTCCACTGATGGATGAATGGATAAAGAAGTGGTATATCTATACAATGGAATATTACTTGGCAATCAAAAAGAATGAAATCTTGCCATTTGCAATGACATGGATGGAACTGGAGGGTATCATGCTAAGTGAGATTAGCCAAAGAAAGGCAAAAAGCATATGACTTCACTTATATGAGGACTTTAAGAGACAAAACAGATGAACATAAGGGAAGGGAAACAAAAATAATATAAAAACAGGGAAGGGTTGACAAAACATAAGAGATTCATAAATATGGAGAACAAACTGAGGGTTGCTGGAAGGGTTGTGGGAGGGGGGATGGGCTAAATGGGTAAGGGCACTAAGGAATCTACTCCTGAAATCGTTGTTCCAGTATATGCTAACTAATTTGGATGTAAATTAAAAAAAATAAATAAATGAAATTAAAAAAAAAAAAGAAGGGCAAAGGAGAAAGAGGAGAAAGCAAAGACTGAGTAGAAGCACCAGGTCTGAACAGCTTTAGTGTCTGACTCAGTGCATCCTGGCTGAGCCTCAGCCTTATGTGTAAAATTATTAAAAGATAAAACCATCAGAGAAAATCTTAAATAAAAAAAAGCAAAACCAGAATTTTCCTTTCTTGCATAAAGGAGAGCCATACTAGTCAGGCACATTCTTATTGAGGAAAGCAAATTGCTAATCTTATATACGTTTTTGTGGGGATGAGTTTATTTGGGTTGATGTTGGTCACAGAGGTAAGAATGGGTTGACATCAGCTTTTGAAGAATGTTCCCTGGTACATGTCCACCTCCAATTATCTGACTTCCTAAGTTTCAGTCTGTCACCAACTCGTTGGCTTTCAGAGGCATATGCAATGAGGTGAAATGACACTGATCAACTAGAGAGGTTTAAAACCAGCTCTGGAGTTTGCTTGCCAACACAGTCATAGAACTATCACTGATTAATTTAAAAGCTGAAAACCTGTTCTGGTGGTTGTTGCCATGGCTATAGAAAAATCAGACTTTTCCTAGAAGAATGTGGACTCTTGCTGCTCTCAAAGTTAAATGGTGCCAAGTTCAAGTGAGGTGAAGACTGACATGTGTCCACTAGGGTTAGGAATTTTCACTTCAGGAGCAATTTCAATGGAGTAGATGAGGAACTAAAATACTACAATTCTCCACTAACCTAGTCATGCTCACAATTTTCTCTAAGAGCAGGAAGCAGAAAGGGAAAAAAAGCTGGTTCAAGGAAAATATAAAGAGGGATAGTAAAGCAACGCTCGCATTTATTGAGGGTCTGCCGTATGCTAGCAGTTGTGCTAAAGTACCTGACATACTTTATCTCATTTAATTCTCACAACCATGCCTTACGGCAGCTATTAGGAGCAGTAGTAGCATTACCATTTTACAGATGATAAAACTGAGGCTCAGGACATTAAATAATATTTCCAATGATTGGTAGGGAATTAGTTGGACACCAGGCTTGTGTGAATTCAGTCTCAGCTTGTGGCATTGTACCATGCTGTTGCTAAATAGTAGATGGCGTGAGCTATAAGTACCTGCTCCAACCCATGCAGTATTCCTCTTCTTCTCTTAAGCTATTCCTCCAATCCCCTACAAAGCAGTGACCAGGAATATAGATGCATCTAGACATGCTAAGAGTACAGACCCTAAGAAATAGAGCCCAGTAAACCATGTCACTGCTCACACATATGAACCATGACTGAATAGCAGGTTTTTCTATTCACTCATCATAAATTTTAAAAATATTCAATCCTCTGAGCATATTACATAGGTGGCTATTAAGACTGTGTGAGCTTGACCAAGTATCTAGCAAGTTGTTTTCTTGACTAAGAGCTACTCATGCTTTCATTTCCTTATAATTATAAAATGATACCTTGTATCAAGAGAAATCTCTAGATCATAAGTCAATGTTAAAAATCCTGAGATTGAAATGAGTCACTCAGTACACAAAATGCATATTAGTAATTTGGTAACATTTTTTATTATTATTTATACTTCTTAATCCATCCTGGGATGATACCTTTTTCTTCCTGTGTGTTTATTTACAAACACAGCTTAATCAGAGAAAACAATATATAATGTTCTTGAGCTCCGAGAACTTTTAGTCTTCGGGGACATTTGGGTTGATACAGCCTTTAAAAAGACTGACATGACACTTCTAAATACAAGTTATTTTAGACTACCGTCCAACGTGACGAGTCACAGAAGAAAACCACCATAGACTGAGCTGGCTCTCCCCCTAAGGTCCCTCAGTGGGGATTTCTCATATTTCCTCAGGAAACACTGCCCCTGGTTATGTCACTTATTGAACCATTTACCTCCTGGCCATGTGCTGGGATGACGACAAGGTACTCAGAGACAGCCTGGAACAGTCTGTCTTCTCATCAATAATTATAGCTTCAAATACAAAAGACAACTTAAATTTTATAACAGCATGTGGAAAATAGTTCTTTTGTGTTCCGTATCATGAAGTTCTACTATCTACAAAATGGTGTGGAATATACAAGCTGTTTTGTTATACAAAGAAATTGGCTATAACAATTTCCAATCATCATTCCATTTCACTTTGATTATGCATTTATAGCATGTTAGAAAGAGGCTAGAGGAAACAAGAATATGAACATCTACAATGAATTCAATAGGAGTTATTCACTGAAATGTTCCATCTTCATAATTAAAAACTACCACTCAATCCCACCAAATTCTGTTTATGAATTAGATGAGAATTTTCCTATTTAAATGAATACATCCATCTCTCAACATATGTCCTATGGGGATATAATCCTCCTATGGCTCAGTAACTCCAGACGTACCTTATTAGGCCCCCCAAAATGATTAATTCTACCACAGGACATGGAGAATAAAGCCTTTTAAAAAATCATTAAAGGCAAATCCCTGAATCCAAAGGCAACACACATCTTTGCAAGGAGAACAAGCAGCTTGCTCTGCACCTAGACAATACCAAAGGAAAAGATCTCCTGCACTATAAGCTAGACAGTGTGACACTGGCTGCTGGTAGCAGATGGGCCCACAGGATTCATGTAGCAGACGGATACTGAAACTGGGACAGCTGAAGGAAGGTTCTCCAGGATCATCATTAGGGGAAAGACATACAGTGGAATGGGAGAGGCAGCACTCCTTAACCCAGAGAGAGGCTTCAATGGGTAAAAATGATTCCTGAAAACTAATGGGTATAAGTCAGGTTGATTATTTACTGGCAGGGCCAATCTCAAAATAGAAGAGAGATTCCCACTCAATGTGGTTCTAAATGAATTCCAGCAGGAGACATGAAAGGGTAGATGAAATCTAGTCAGGGAAGGGCATTATCAGTGTGTTCTGGTCCCAAAAGTTCATCTGGTTCTCCTTCATGAAATACAAAGTTTCAGCAAAGCTTTCTGTTTCTCCAAACAGAGACAGCAACAGATCAAGAACTCAGTGCCTCTTATGGGTCTTTCCACCAGTGAAAGCAAATGGAGTATCTGAGATCCACAAGTACTTAAGATAATTCCCATAGCTACAATGCAGCCTGTCCATAAAAAAATTTCCCTGGGTTTCCCTTTTTGAAAATCAGAGCCCTGGAGAGAAAAGCAGGCACTATTTAACATGTCCCAGGGAGGACTGATTGTAAGAAAAAACCATATGACCACAATCAGGCAGGAACTGAATGGAGACCCAGCTGAAGACTCCATTTGAAGGTCTTAAAAGTTCAGCTGGGGAAGCAATTTCTCCTTAGACAAGAGAGCCTGAAAGTTTTTTTTAATTATTATTAATTCCAAATATTACATCTAACAAATGCAGCCATGCAACAAGACAAATAAAAAATGAAACAAAAACAAAAATAAAAAACCTGAGCTCCTCAAAACAGGGTTAGAAGTACACTGAGCCAGAAGCTAAGAAACCACACCAAACTCCTTTGATTGAGTTTTAATTCTAACCCCCACATTTCCTAACTGTGTAACATTTTAAGAACTGAATAACTTAAAACCCACTGATATCTGGCTCCAAATAAAGCTGTTCTCATCCTATGTCTTTGGTTGTAATTTTGCTACTCTCTAGAAAAACATCTTTTCATACTTGTCTTTAAGAGGATGATATACATAAAATACAATAGGAATACATATGCTCCAAATCTGTGCCAAGACTGAGACAGAAAAGGAAATTAGGTTTTATTGTATTTGTATTACCCACTCCTCTGTTAAATTCCTCACATTTCTGACATAAAAATCATTTAATGTTTCCTTGAAAAGTTCTTTCAGATTCTCCTATGAAAATATCAATGTTAAGAAAAAATAAAGTACCACAAAACAAAACAGTTAACAAATTGCACAATGGAGGTTTTCCCCAGTCTTCACTGTCAAACACAATGGACCCTTGGCCAGTCATTAACCCCAGGAATGGTTTTACTTCTTTTACTTCTGATTTAGTTAAACCTTTATCTGTTCTTAGATATCCTTGACCAACATTAGAGTAACTTGAGATTGTTTCTGTATGCATTTGCCATCTATGTAAAATTCATTAAATATGTACCAAAAAGAATTAGCCTCCCTTTTCTCAAAGCTGTATTAGCCGTCACAGCTAAAGATACTAAGACATTCCTAGTAGCCCTTGAACCAGGAACCCTATATAGTTTTTCCATTAAACTATAGCACAGAGGAGTGGGTAATGCATAGGAGTTATGCCTGCACTATCCTCCACGCTCCTTTCAGCCTTCACCAAGCTGTCAGCAGTATGATACACTGTGTGACACCCTCTGACCCCAGCTGACTTTGCTCTACACCAGACTCAGTCTTTTCTTTTCTGTCCCAGTTCTTTTCTTCTCTCTTAAGCCCTCTCCTTCCATGTGTTCCTTTTGGCCCTCTCCTCTCTCTTAAACCTTCTCCTTCCATTTGTTCCTTGAAGGGAGTGACTGTCACTCAGTTCATGCTGAGGCTTAGTACAGACCTATGATGTGGGTAGGAAAATGGCTCTGACTAATGCTGACATTTGCTTAGGTTTTGCTGGGACTTTGGGTTTTGCTTAGACTTCTCCTACAATGTCACCATTCAGTTACCATTTAAAATTCAAAGATGTTGTCTGCCTCAGGTAAGTATAAAATATCCTGAGTGACTACAAATGTAAATGACATAATCAGAGTTAGTAACTAATAGCTTTGAGGTATAACCATTAATGACAAAACATTGATTTCCAACCCACAGAATTGCAACACAGGTAGATGCGTGTCTATACATAGAAGCTTTAGGATCTTTTATTTAAAATAAGAACTCATTTTACTGAAATTAAGGTACTCTATTTTTCTAATTTTGAAAATCCCCATTAGCTAAAGAAATCAAATCATTGGAATTTATCATAGTCCTTGGTGTTTTAACGAGTCATTCATGGCCAAACTGACTCTGCATAGTGAGCCTTGTCATCACATAAAGCTGAGGAAGTGAGAATTTCACCCTATTCATAAACTGGCCTGTCATAGTTTTTTATACCTTCTTCAATGAAGTGCATATGAAAACTAGATTTATAAAAATAAATCCCTATTGAAAGAAAACTTTTAGACTCTATCTATCTGTAGCATTGCAAAGTGTTTCTGCTCTGGCCACACCACTCCTAAAGTAGCTGATGAAGATGATCCATGATGGTTATTGTATTATTTACCATTTTTATTCTTCTTATTCTTATTCTTATTTTAGGATTGTTTACTGTTTTAATAGTAAATCCTGGTTCATTTATCCTTTTTCCTTTTACATATTCCAGGGTTGTTCTTGACTTGCCTTCATTGTCATTTTGACTATGTCCACAGAGTTTGATAACAGGTTTTCCTTGGTATGTAATTCTGTAAATGTGAATGGAATTGTTGCTGGAATAGAGACATGACCATTGACTTTGGCAACATGAAAATAATTTGTGACCTTGACAAGAGTAGTTGTAATGGAGTAAAAGGAACAGAAGCTCAATTATAGTAAATAAAGGAGAAAACAGAAAGGAGCGGGGCATCTGGGTGGCTCAGTCGGTTAAGCATACAACTTCAGCTGAAGTCATGATCTCACAGCTCCTGAGTTCAAGCCCCGTGTCAGGCTCTGTGTTGACAGCTCAGAGCCTGGAGCCTGCTTTGGATTCTGTCTCTCTCTCTCTCTGCCCCTTCCCCCCACTTGATCTCTGTCTCTCCCTCAGAACTAAGTAAACATTAAAAAAAAGAAGAAGGGAGATCCAGGGGAAGATGGTGGCATAGGAGGGCACTGGGCTCACCTCGTCCTGCTGATCACTTAGATTCCACCCACATCTGCCTAAATAACCCAGAAAAACACCAGAAGACTAGCATAACGGACTCTCTGGAGCCAAGCTTAGATGAGAGGTCCACAGAAGAGGGTAGGAAGGGTGCAGAGGCGGTGCGCACTACAGGGACTGGCAGGATGGCACCAGGGTGGTGGAGGGGCAGCCCGCCCCGTAAGGCAGAGCCCCCGAGTCTGGCTTGCAAAAGCCGAGGGGTGGGATTCCGTGAGTTCTGACACCCAGCGGGACTTAACATCTGGAATATTAAAAGTCAACAGCTCTGCTCTCAGATAGCGGGGAGGGTGAGCGGACACCTCTGCTTTCAGAGAGCAAGGAGGGAGAGTGGTTGAGTCCCAGAAGACACACCTCAGCTCCATGGGGAACAAAGGCGCTGGTAAGAGCCACCTCCCTCTCCCACCCCCCCAGCTGAAGTTCCAAAAGGAACCAGTTCCTGTCACCGAATTTGCTCACACCGTGCAAACCTCCAACACTGTGCTTCTGTGGATTCATCCCTCCAACAGGCCTGCCTCCCTCCCGGTGCTGCAGGGCCCCTCCCACAGAGGACCACCTAGGGCAAAGCGAGCTAAGCCTGCCCCTCTCGCCCCTGTGCACATTGTGGATCCACCCTGGCTAATATGCCTTTGGCCAGATTCCATCAAAGCAACACCACAAGCCTGGCAGTGTGCAAGTAGCCCAGACAGGGGCCACACCACTCCACAGTGAGGCCTGCCCCTGGGAGAGGGGAAGATAATGTACACACCAGTCTGACTATGGTCCCAGTGCTGGGCTGGGGACAGACATCAGGTCTGACTGCAGCCCCGCCACCAACACAAGTTCTCCAGACAGCACAGGGGAAGTGCCCTGCAGTTCCACGCCACCCCAGGGACTATCCAAAATGACGAAATGGAAGAATTCTCCTCAAAAGAAAGTCCAGGAAGTGGCGTCAGCTAACGAATTGATCAAAAACGATTTAAGCAATATAACAGAAGAGGGATTTACAATAATAGTCATAAAATTAATCGCTGGGCTTGAAAAAAGTATAGAGGACAGCAGAGAATCTATTGCTATGGAGATCAAGGAACTAAGAAATAGTCATGAGGAGCTAAAAAATGTTATAAGTGAGGTGCAAAATAAAATGGAGGCAGCCATAGCATAGATTGAAGAGGCAGAGGAGAGAATAGCTGAATTAGAAGATAAAATTATGGAAAAAGACGAAACTGAGAAAAACAGAGATAAAAACCCAGGAGTATGACAGGAGAATTAGAGAACTAAGTGATGCAATCAAACGTAACAATATCCGTATAATAGGAATTCCAGAAGAGGAAGAGAGAGAGAAAGGGGCTGAAGGTGTACTTGAACAAATCATAGCTGAGAACTCCCCTGATCTGGGGAAGGAAAAAGGCACTGAAATCCAAGAGGCACAGAGAACTCCCTTCAGACATAACTTGAATCGATCTTCTGCATGACATATCATAGTGAAACCGGCAAAATACAAGGATAAAGAGAAAATTCTGAAAGCAGCTAGGGATAACACGCTCTAACATATGAAGGGAAACCCATAAGACTAGCGGCAGACCTATCTACTGAAACTTGGCACACCAGAAAGGAATGGCAGGAAATCTTCAATGTGATGAACAGGAAAAATATGGAGCCAAGAATTCTTTATCCAGCAAGTCTGTCACTCAGAATAGAAGGAGAGATAAAGGTCTTCCCAAACAAACAAAAACTGAAGGAATTCGTCACCACTAAACCAGCCCTAGAAGAGATCCTAAGGGGGATTCTCTGAGTGAAATGTTGCAAGGACCAAAAAGTACCAGAGACATTACTACAAGCATGAAACCTACAGACTCCACAATGACTCTAAACCCATATCTTTCAATAATAACACTAAATGTAACTGGACTCAATGCGCCAACCAAAAGACATAGGCATCAGAATGGAAAAAAAAACAAGACCCATCTATCTGCTGTATACAAGAGACTCATTTTAGACCTGAGGACACCTTCAGATTGAAAGTGAGGGGATGGAGAACTATCTATCATGCTACTGGAAGTCAAAAGAAAGCTGGAGTAGCCATACTTATATCAGACAAACTAGACTTTAAATTAAAGGCTGTAACAAGAGATGAAGAAGGGCATTATATAACAATTACAGGGGCTATCCGTCAGGAAGAGCTAACAATTATAAATGTCTATGTGCTGAATATGGGAGCCCCCAAATATATAAAACAATTACTCATAAACATAAACAACCTTACCGATAAGAATGTGGTAATTGCAGGGGACCTTAATACTCCACTTACAACAATGGATAGATCATCTAGACACAGGATCAATAAAGAAACAAGGGACCTGAATGATACATTGGATCAGATGGACTTGACAGATATATTTAGAACTCTGCATCCCAAAGCAACAGAATATGCTTTCTTCTCGAGTGCACATGGAACATTCTCCAAGATAGATCACATACTGGGTCACAAAACAGCCCTTCATAAGTATAAAAGAATTAAGATCATACCATGCACACTTTCAGACCACAATGCTATGACTTTAAATCAACCACAGGAAAAAGTCTAGAAAACCTCCAAAAGCATGGAGGTTAAAGAACACCCTACTAAAGAATGAATGGGTCAAACAGGAAATTAGAGAAGAAATTAAAAAATATATGGAAACAAATGAAAATGAAAATACAACAATCCAAACGCTTTGGAATGCAGCGAAGGCAGTCCTGAGAGGAAAATACATTGCAATCCAGGCCTATCTCAAGAAACAAGAAAAATCCCAAATACAAAATCTAACAGCACACCTAAAGGAAATAGAAGCAGAACAGCAAAGACACCCCAAACCCAGCAGAAAAAAGATAAATAATGAAGATCAGAGCAGAAATAAACAATATAGAATCTAAAAAAACTGTAGAGGAGATCAATGAAATCAAGAGTTGGTTTTTTGAAAAAATAAACAAAACTGATAAACCTCTAGCCAGGCTTCTCAAAAAGAAAAGGCAGATGACCCAAATAGATAAAATCATGAATGAAAATGGAATTATTAAAACCAATCCCTCAGATATACAAACAATTATCAGGGAGTACTATGAAAAATTATTTGCCAACAAACTGGACAACCTGGAAGAAATGGACAAATTCCTAAACACCCACACACTTCCAAAACTCAAACAGGAAGAAACAGAAAACTAGAACAGACCCACAACAGGTGAAAAAATTGGATCAGTTATCAAAAATCTCCCAACAAATAAGAGTCCAGGACCAGATGGCTTCCCTGGGGAATTCTACCAGACATATAAAGCAGAGATAATACCTATCCTTCTCAAGCTGTTCCAAAAAATAGAAAGGGAAGGAAAACTTCCAGACTCATTCTATGAAGCCAGCATTACTTTGATTCCTAAAGCAGACAGAGACCCAAAAAAAGAGAACTACAGGCCAATATCCCTGATGAATATGGATGCAAAAATTCTCAATAAGATACTAGCAAATCGAATTCAACAGCATATAAAAAGAATTATTCACCATGATCAAATGGGATTCATTCCTGGGCTGCAGGGTGGTTCAACCTTCTCAAATCAATCAATGTGATACATCACATAAATAAAAGGAAAGATAAGAACCATATGATCCTGTCAATCGATGCAGAAAAAGCATTTGGCAAAATTCAGCATCCTTCCTTAATAAAAACCCTCAAGAAAGTCGGGATAGAAGGAACATACTTAAACATCATAAAAGCCACTTATGAAAAGCCCACAGCTAATATCATCCTCAACGGGGAAAAACTGAGAGCTTTCCCCCTAAGATCAGGAACACGACAGGGATGTCCACTCTCACCGCTGTTGTTTAACATAGTATTGGAAGTGCTAGCATCAGCAATTAGACAACAAAAGGAAATCAAAGGCATCAAAATTAGCAAAGATGAAGTCAAGCTTTCACTTTTTGCAGACAACATGATACTATGCATGGAAAACCCGACAGACTCCACCAAAAGTCTGCTAGAACTGATACATGAATTCAGCAAAGTTGCAGGTTACAAAATCAATGTACAGAAATCAGTTGCATTCTTATACACTAACAACGAAGGAACTGAAAGACAAATAAAGAAACTGATCCCATTCACAATTACACCAAGAATCATAAAATACCTAGGAATAAACCTAACCAAAGATGTAAAATATCTGTATGCTGAAAACTATAGAAAGTTTATGAAGGAAATTGAATGAGATATAAAGAAATGGAAAAATATTCCATGCTTATGGATTGGAAGAATAAATATTGTTAAAATGTCAATACTACCCAAAGCTATCTATACATGCAATGCAATCCCAATCAAAATTGCACCAGCATTCTTCTTGAAGCTTGAACAAGCAATCCTAAAATCTGTATGGAACCATAAAAGATCCCAAATAGCCAAAGCAATATTGAAAAAGAAGACCAAAGCGGGAGGCATCACAATCCCAGCCTTTAGCCTCTACTACAAAGCTGTCATCATCAAGACAGTATGGTATCGGCACAAAAACAGACACATAGACCAATGGAATAGAATAGAAACCCCAGAATTAGACCCACAAAAGCATGGCCAACTAATCTTTGACAAAGTAGGAAAGAATATCCAATGGAAAAAAGACAGTCTCTTTAACAAATGGTGCTGGGAGAACTGGACAGCAACATGCAGAAAAATGAAACTAGACCACTTTCTCACACCATTCACAAAAATAAACTCAAAATGGATAAAGAACCTGAAGGTGAGACAGGAAACCATCAAAACCCTAGAGGAGAAAGCAGGAAAAGACCTCTCTGACCTCAGCCGCAGCAATTTATTATTTGACACATCCCCAAAGGCAAGGGAATTAAAAGCAAAAATGAACTACTGGGACCTCATGAAGATAAAAAGCTTTTGCACAGCAAAGGAAACAACCAACAAAACTAAAAGGCAACCAACGGAATGGGAAAAGATATTTGCAAATGACATATCGGACAAAGGGCTAGTATCCAAAATCTATAAAGAGCTCACCAAACTCCACACCCAAAAAACAAATAATCCAGTGAAGAAACGAGCAGAAGACATGAATAGACACTTCTCTAAAGACGTCCGGATGGCCAACAGGCACATGAAAAGATACTCAACGTCGCTCCTCATCAGAGAAATACAAATCAAAACCACACTCAGATATCACCTCACGCCAGTCAGAGTGGCCAAAATGAACAAATCAGGAGACTATAGATGCTGGAGAGGATGTGGAGAAACTGGAACCCTCTGGCACTGTTGGTGGGAATGCAAATTGGTGCAGCCACTCTGGAAAACAGTGTGGAGGTTCCTCAAAAAATTAAAAATAGACCTACCCAATGACCCAGCAATAGCCCTACTAGGAATTTACCCAAGGGATACAGGAGTGCTGATGCATAGGGGTACTTGTACTCCAATGTTTATAGCAGCACTTTCAACAATAGACAAATTATGGAAAGAGCCTAAATGTCCATCAACTGATGAATGGACAAAGAAATTGTGGTTTGTATATACAATGGAATACTACGTGGCAATGAGAAAGAATGAAATATGGCCTTTTGTAGCAACGTGGATGGAAGTGGAGAGTGTTATGTTAAGTGAAATAAGTCAGTTAGAGAAAGACAAATACCATATGTTTTCACTCTTATGTGGATCCTGAGAAACTTAACAGAAGACCATGGGGGAGGGGAAGAAAAAAAAAGGTTAGACAGGGAGGGAGCCAAAACATAAAAGACTCTTAAAAACTGAGGACAAACTGAGGGCTCATGGGGTATGGGAGGGAGGGGAGGGTGGGTGAGGGGTATTGAGGAGGGCACCTGTTGGGATGAGCACTGGGTGTTGTATGGAAACCAATTTGACAATAAATTTCATATTAAATAAATAAATAAATAAATAAATAGAAAGAAAGAAAACAGGAAGGAGAAAAAGAAATACTAGGAGAAATTATGCTTGAATAAGGAGCAAATAAATGAGACCACAGTTAGAAGGGGCTATAAAACAGATTTTTTACAGACAGGATATCCTGAAGCATATTTGCATATACAGATATTTGTTTATATTAATATCCTTAAAAAATACCTACTTTATTGTTTTTTATAAGAAAAAGAAGGAAAAGGGGCGCCTGGGTGGCGCAGTCGGTTAAGCGTCCGACTTCAGCCAGGTCACGATCTCGCGGTCCGTGAGTTCGAGCCCCGCGTCAGGCTCTGGGCTGATGGCTCGGAGCCTGGAGCCTGTTTCCGATTCTGTGTCTCCCTCTCTCTCTGCCCCTCCCCCGTTCATGCTCTGTCTCTCTCTGTCCCAAAAATAAGTTAAAAACGTTGAAAAAAAAAAAAAAATTAAAAAAAAAAAAAAAGAAAAAGAAGGAAAAATGAGAAAAGGAGGAGGAGTAGGGTCCTAAACAAATGAGCCTAGGGCCCTTAAATGTGAATTCAAGCCTCTACCTCTAAAGAAACGGGGGAGAGTGGGACTTTAGAAGCTCTTAAAATATTAAGTTGTTCCCACTTTTGCAAAAATGAAATAAAACAAGTATTTGGTGTCTAATCTAAGGAAAAAAACCTCTTCCTCTTACACCGACAAGCTGATCACTCTAGCTTAAAGTCTTATTCTCAGATTTAACACTAGCCATTCCTGAGACATTTATTCCAAAATAATATTGAATTCCTACAGTTCTGAGGCCTCAAATAATTACAGTAGTACTAATAATGGTCCCTAACAACATTTGGATTTAATAGGGGAAATACGACTGAGACACACAAAATCAAATGGCAACAGAGACAAGAATATAAGGGATGTCACAAGATGGTTTTGAAGCTTTGCTCAAAGCCTCAAAGTTGGAGAGGCTTTGCTCTCCTTGCTGCAGGGTCAGAAAAGCCTCTTTGCAGGTAGGAGTAACATTTGATCTGCATACTGAGGGAGTAGAATTTGACTAAGTGGTAACAATTGTAAATACTGGCATACTGAGTAAAGAGACTAACTGGAACAAGCACATTACAGGGAAACAGACACAGCATGGTGGAGGTGACAAATAAGCCAGCCAGCCAGAATAGGAAGGGCATTTGGCACATAGTGACAGACTGAATCCAATGCAAAACACAATGGTTTCCAGAACATAACCATGGGCAATTTACTGCACATAATATTTAACAAAATGAGATTCTAGGGTAATAAAGGGAGACTTCAGTTCTAATAGTTTCTAAGTGGTTAAATTTGACACAAATCTCACAGATTTAATATATTTGAAGGCTACATCACTAAATGGTTTCTGCTTGTGTTCTTAAGAAGGTGGTCGTCTGATGAAGCTTTCGTTGCCCCTCTTCTGAGATGGTTCTTGCGTGTGAAGGTTCATATTCTTTAATTATTGACAATTTGAAAAATATTTCATTTGTTTAATATCTCACCATCATTAAGGTCACACAAATTTATTAAGGAATGCTGTCAAATTTGGGAAAACTTTCATTAAGGCTTTTGTCATTGGCGGTGGTGACAGTAGTGGTCCGTGTGTATGTATATGATGCTTGCTATTCTTCATATATAAGCTCTCATACTTGCAAGATTCTCTCATATACTAGCTATTGGTTCTTCTATACATTCCAAATCTTTTTTCTCTTCCATTCTCAATGTACGTACAGAGCTGAGTACTATAGGACATTATCATACAACCTCTAGCCCTGTCCCTTTGTAATTCAGCACAAGGAGTGGTGAGCATATTCCTGGAAGCTTTTTCTCCACGACAGCTAAATATCTAATCTAGAGTTGAAAATGACTGCAAGCCACTCTAATACCACTCAGTGTGAAAGGAAGTGTGGCAGGGGTGACTATGAGTGGAAGAAGACAACAATGTTAACTAATTAAGGTTAAAATGATAACTATTACAAATTACACAAAATCATATGACCATGTGAACACATACTGAGGGCACTTCTGTGCCTTAAAGAGGGCCCTGCAGAGAAGGACTTAATAGTGTCATATTAACTCCATCTGAGTATCTGCATTTAAGCAGTAAAATGGAAAAAAAATTGAAGGCCATGTGGCTTTCTTTATTCAGCATTCAGAAAGTGATTTCCATTTGTTGAATAGAATACCTGATATTTAAAGAATACAAATTACTAAAACACATGATCCTTAACAATATGGTCAGGACATATATATATGTGAAACAACTAGAGTAACTCCTGATGAATTACAGCTTACTGTGGCCATATTAAGACATGGCAGTGATAAAAGGGTGGGGTGTCCTAAAGTTAGCTGGTAGTGGTGGCAAGGGCAAGGAAATCATCTGTAAGGAGATACAGTATGAATCTACTGTATGAGACATAAGTGTAATCAACCACAGTTGGGACTGGGTCTGAGGACAGAGCTCTGAAAGAAAAAAGGGCGGGGGGGGGGGAATCTGTCAACATGTCAAAATGCATTAAGAATATATGCCATTGTATTCCAGGAGTTACTGTACCCAACTCCTTTTCAAAAGGACAATGTCTCCATTTAATAGGAGTCTGCTGACAAGGCAGCAGAGATTTGCAATCAACATCCAGTTCTATTCTATCAGTTTTTAGTGTAATAGATTTCTTTGTATCGACAGCAGAAAAGCAATGCTGGCATGGGCTGTAAGCCAGACTATGGAAAAAGCCCCATTATGTTGAATTGGATGTTATAATAGTATTTGATAAATTGGTGATTCTATCTGTTGGGCTTGGCACTCTTGGAAACTAGCACTTTTCCATAACGTTTTTTTATTCCTCCACTTTGGAACACTTTTGTCCCTTTTATCACTTGGATGGTGTCAGGAAGATTGTCAAAATTATTGTTTACAATACTGATATCCTCAGAACTGTCTTTATAGATTTTTTTTCCTAAGAGGATTTTGAAGTAATACCAGTGCACAGAATTAAAATTGAACAACCATCTCCCAAACCTCCAATAATCAAGTTCTAATGTGATCGTCATTTCATTCCCTACATAACATCCTCTATGACTTATTTAAAGAATGTAATAAAGAAACATAGAAGAAAAATGTGAAATAATTCATGTTGACCATTTGAATATTTATCCTTGAAAACAGCAGAGTTGCCATCATCTCAGGTAGATCTCTTTAATCATATTTTAACAAATGTTTATTGCCTGTCACAAGAACCAATATAGTTTATAGAACCCATTCCTTTTTTTCCCCTTTCTCTTTTAGGATTACAAAGTAAAGCTGAAGTAAATTTAAAGTAGCCCTAAAAAGTTAAAAATATTTATTTTAATTTCAGAGCTGCTTGGGATCTAATAAACAATGTTGAAAGAAAACCATGCCTGAGAAGGGAAGTTAAAAAAAAAAAAAGAATTATTTAAATGAGCACAAAAACCAACCATTTACTTATTAATTACCTTTCAGGAAGAACTATTGAATTTATATGCTAGAACTATTGTCACTAAATATATGGTTTGCTCAAATATTGGAAAGATGCAAAATATAAGAACTCTTTAATTAACAGGTAAATTTGAGCCAATAAGACATCTACAGTAGTCCCCCCTTATCCTTGGGGGTACGTTCCAAGACCCCCAATGGATTTCTGAAACTGCAGATAGTACCAAACTCTATATATACTATGTTTTTTTTCTGTACACACATACTTATGATAAAGTTTAATTTATGAATTAGGCACAGTAAGAGATCACAACAATAAATAATAATGAAATAGAATAATTATAACAATATACTATAATAAGTAATGTGAATGTGGTCTCTCTTTCTTCAAAATATATTATTGTTCCATACTCACCCTTCTTTTTGTGATGATGTGAGATAATAAAATGCCTGAGGTGAATGTGCGGTGAATGATGTAGGCATTGTGACCTAGCATTTGGCTACTGTTGACCTTCAGACTATGTCCAAAGGAGGATCGTCTGCTTCTGGATCACAGTTAACCTCAGGTAACTGAAATGCAGAAAGAAAAAACACAAATAAGGGAGGACTACTGTCCTTTTATGTTCATTTGCATTTAACTAAAGTATATTAGTAATAGAAGATGATCAACTTCAGAAAATTTCTGAACTGTTTAATTTTGTCTGTTAAGAACTAATACCCATTTCATCTGAAACAAAATGTAATCAAACTCCTGCAGACTACAACTTGAACATAGTTTGATTTCCTTTTCATTGTTTTTCTTATTCTATGCAGTTTACTTACTCCCAAAATACAGAGAAGTCTTCAGGAAAGAAGATTTCTAGAATACCTCCCTACCATGTACCTGATAATCACAGATAATACCAGTCAGAGCATTTAAGTAGGTTGTACTTCAGGTCCACATACAATTTATCATCCAAATGAGAATAGTTTTAAAATTAAAAGGGAGTGCTATTGTTAATAATCAGACCAGAGAAACCGGTTAACTGAGATCAGTAGTAATGGTATACACCAAGAATAACCTCCTAACTTAAACTCCCTGATTTGAAATTACACCCCTTCCCCACTATTCCCTAAATCTCTCCTGAAGGGCAGGTCTGACTAAAGGCTTTGCACCCTTGCCCCAGCTGCTTGGACACCAAAGTGGAAGCAAATCAATCAATCTAACAGGCTAGATTGAGCCAATCAGACTGTTCCCTTCCTGAATTTGAACTGAGACACCAGAGGATGATGTACACTGATTAGAAAGGTTATATGTTGAGTCAGTGCTGGATCAGCCCCACAAACCAGCAAAAATTACAAGACAGAAGCAGTACATAAAAGGTCAGGCTGGAGAGGAAAGTCAAAAATAAGAGAGATGAGGCACTATGAGCCCTAGAGAAACCTAACTTTGTAATTCAATCCTCTATATGGCTCAGTTGAGCTTAAAATGTGTACCTCAATTACAAAACTAAATATACTCTTACCATATGTCCCAGCAATCGTGCTCCTGGGTATTTACCCAAATGAACTGAAAATTTACGTCCACACAATAACCTGCACATGAATGTTTATAGCGGCTTTATTCATAACTGCCAAAATTTGGAAGCAACCAAGGTGTCCTTCAATAGGTAAATGGATAAATAAACTATGGTACATCTAGACAACAGAATATTACTCAGTGCCAAGACGAAATGAGCTATTGAGCCACAAAAAGACATAGAGGAGTCTTAAATGCATATTACTAAGTGAAAGAAGCCAATCTGAAAAGGCTATGATTCCAACTATACGACACTCTGGAAAAGGCAAAACTATGGCAACAGTAAAAAAATTAGTGGTTTCCAAGGGTTAGGAGGAAGGTGGAATAAACAGGCAGAAAACAGGATTTTTAGGGAAGTGAAACTAGTCTCCCCGATATTATAATGGTGGATACATGTCACTATGCATTTATCCAAACCCACAGAATGTACAACATTGAGAGTAAACCATAACATAAACTACAAACTTTGGGTGATTATGATGTGTCAATGTAGGTTCATCAATTGTAACAAATGTACCACTCTGGTGGGGGATGTTAATAATGAGGGAAGCTATGCATGTGTGGGGCAGGGGGTGTGCGGGAGCACTCTGTACTTTTGTTCAATTTTTCTGTGAACTTAAAACTGCATGAAAAAGTAAATTTCTTAATTTTTTAAAAGGTAAAAATAAAAACACAGAAAAAGGTAATGGAATATACACATTTCTGCTACGAGATATTATCTCTAAATGGTGGAATTATGGGTGCCATTTCTTTCCTCTTTTTTACTTGACAATCCCCCAAAATTAAGTTTTTGTTGAAATTTTCTCCTCAAATAATGTACTCTTTAAATTTCATCTTTTAAATAACTTCTGTTTATACCATCTTTTTAAAAATTTATTTATTTAAATTCAAGTTAGTTAAAATACAGTGTAATATTGGTTTCAGGAATAGAACCCAGTGATTCATCACTTACATATAACACAGCGTGCTCATCCTAATAACATCTCTCCTTAATGCCCATCCCTTGTTTAGCCCATCCCCACCCCCACCCAACACCCCTCCAACAACCCTCAGTTTGTTCTCTGTATTTAAGAGTCTCTTATGGTTTGCTGTTTTTATCTTATTTTTCTCTCCCTTCTCCTATGTTTCATAAGTTCCACATATAAGTGAAATTATATATTTGTCTTTCTCTGACTGACTTATTTCGCTTAGCATAACACACTCTAGTTCCATCCATGTTGTTGCAAATGGCAAGATTTCATCCTGTTGAATATATATATATATATATATACACATATATATATTCAATATATATTTTCTCTCTCTATATATATATTGAATATATATATATTATATATATATATATATACACACACACCCCACATCTTCTTTATCTATTCATCAGTTGATGGACATTTGGGCTCTTTCCACCGGCTATTGTTGAAAGCACTGCTATAAACTTTGGGGTGCATGTGCCCCTTTGAATCAGCACTCCTGTATCCTTTGGATAAATACCTAGTAGTGCAATTGCTGGGTTGTAGGGTAATTCTATCAGTAATTTTTTGAGGAACTTCCATACTGCTCTCCAGAGTCACTGCATCAGTTTGCAAAAGGGTTCCCTTTTCTCCACATCCTTACCAACATCTATTGTTTCCTGGGTTGTTAATTTTAGCCATTCTGACAGCTGTGAGGTGGTATCTCATTGTGGTTTTGATTTGTATTTCTCTGATGATGTTGAGCATGTTTTCATGTGTCTGTTAACCATCTGGATGTCTTCTCTGGATAAATGTCTATTCGTGTCTTCTACCCATTTCTTCACTGGATTACTTGTTTTTTGGATGTTGAGCTTAATAAGTTCTTTATAGATTTTGGATATTAATCCTTTATCCGATATGTCATTTGTAAATATTTTCTCCCATTCCATCGGTTGCCTTTTAGTTTTGTTGATTGTTTCCTTCACTTTGCAGAAGCTTTTTTTTTTTTTTAATATAATTTATTGTCAAGTTAGGTAACATACAGTGTATACAGTGTGCTCTTGGTTTTGGGAGTAGATTCCATAGATTCATCACTTACATACAACACCCAGTGCTCATCCCAACAAGTGCCCTCTTCAATACCCATCACCCATTTTCCCCTCTCCCTCCCCCCCCCCCCCCCGCAACAACCCTCAGTTTGTTCTCTGTATTTAAGAGTTTCCAATGGGTTTGCCTCTCTCTCTGTTTGAAACTACTTTTTCCCCTTCTCTTTCCCCATGGTCTTCTGTTAAGTTTCTCAAGTTCCACAAATGAGTGAAAACGTATGATATCTGTCTTTCTCTGACTGACTTATTGAGGTCCCAATAGTTCATTTTTGCTTTTATCCCCTTTCTTCCTGAGACATGTCTAGTAAGAAGCTGCTGTGGCCACGGTCAAAGAGGTAGCTTCCTGATTTCTCCTCTAGGATTTTGATTGTTTCCTGTCTCACATTTAGGTCTTTCAACTATTTTGAATTTATTTTTGTGTATGATGTAAGAAAGTAGTCCTATACTGACTCTCTTGATTGGGGCTTACTTTAATGCCTCAACACCACTTCTGACTGGAACATAGAAAAGGTACAATGATGCTTTATCTTCTTCCTACAATCAAAGCCAGTCATTCATACTGAGGGATAAATGACTCAAATGGACTCTGTACACATGTACATCATGTTATAGGCAAAGTCCTTAAAATAAAGAAACTCTATGTTACCCACATAAGTTAAATTCTTCTATTTGCCTTTTTTTTAAATTGTGGTAAAACACTAGTAAACCAGAGAAATAAGTATTTTGAAAATGGACTTTAAGCTATTGTTGGTCAAAATACTCACCTGCACTCTTGAGATCAAAATGAAAAGCGTTGGATACAATACAACTAGATGGCTCAAAGAGAAGACTGTTCAGTGGTTGAGTGTGGGCTTGGTTTCAGATTCTCTAGTTTAAAATTTTTAACTCTATAGCTTTTTAGCAGGTGACCCTGAGAGGTTACTTTGATTTTAAGCTCCTCTTTTTTTCAACTATAAGAATGAAATAATAGTAGTACCATCTTTGTAGGATATAATATTAAATGAATAAATGCAATGCAGTTATTGAAGCACTTCACACTTGATAAGCAATTATTATTACAGTGTAAATTAACATATTAATATCAGACTACTGAAAAGTCACAAGAGTTCTGTCCTAAACTACATTCTTTTCTATGACTTTCTATCATTTTTCCAGAGAAGAGATAAAGACAAAGACGGCATGATAATGGTTGCTAAGTGTCTTTTGAACACAACCTACAATACACTTAATCCAATAACTGGCTGAATAAGTATTCAAGTTTTTTTTTTCCAAAATACTTAGATGATAACTAGAAGTGCAAGAATAAATAAAATTTAAACAAAAATAACAATAAATCCTAAGCTTTTGTTCAAAAAAATTCAAGACACAAAGACAGGCCAGAAGAAAATTTCCTTCATTCAAATGAAAATTAGGAGTTTTAACTACTTACAGTTCCACATGAACCACAGTGTAAGTCTAGTTACTCTTAACTACTTTTTAAGTTTTAGAGATAGAGAACCATTAACTATTAGAATAGAAGAGGGTGGCCAAATTGATGAGGTAAATTGACGAAGATTTTCTTAACTTAAAAAAAAGAGAATGGAAACCAATTTGATAATAAATTTAATATATTGAAAAAAAGGAGAATAGAAAATGTTTGGCTTAAAAAAAGAAATATTTGTGAAGGCATGCAGGAACTGAATTCACCATTATGAAATATTTTAAAGGAAGAGGATGTGGATGTTTTCTCTGTTAATTCAGAAGGTAAAAGTAGAACCAATGTGTGAAATTCAAAGCAGCTATCATAGCAATATAAAATTCAATTTAAGAAAGATGTAGTATTGTCTGCCTGGGGGTCAGTTGAGTGTGGGAGTGGTGGCCCAGCCCACAGATGAGCTGTTCATTGCAGTGTAGAGGGTTTTATAGAAAAGAATCCTGATAAGAGGTAGAAATTTGGACAAGATGAAAGCTAGCTGTCCTTACACTTCCAAAACTCTAGAGTTCTAAGATTCAGTTCTTTGTTCGCTACTGACCTTGCCTGTTGGAACAGTTTTTCCAACGTATGATACTAAAAGTAATATTTTAGGAGAAGAGATGATCTAAAAATAGCTGAAATTTCAGAAAGGCGTTTTTAAAATTAGGTAAAGATGAAAATATCTACAATTTTCTTCTATATGAAAAGAACAGAAAAACCTATCATTTTAGTTATTTTAAAAAAAGATTGCTTTTAACATTATAGGTTCTTTAGAGTGTTAGTCAAATAGAAGAGATATCTTCTTAGAAGTTGGTCTACTATATTAGCAACTATAACTCTATACACTCAGGCTTCTCCATCTAAAATGGACACATTCACTGCAATGCCTTTCTTTGAGTGACAGAGCATTTTGTTTATACCTTTTACACAACTCATTCCCAATTGTTCATTATTGGATTTAATAAACTCCTCGGTCTTCTCCAACAACAGCCCCACAACAGCACCATGAAGCCTAAGTGTCTCTCACGTTCCTACTTTAAGCACTACAAAGACTCTCCATTGCAGTTAAAGTCAAATCCAAACCCCTTTTCAAGACTTGGAAGACCACATAACAGGGCTCCTGCAAACCTCTCCCATTGCTGTTCACATTGCTCCTGCTTGTGCTCCCAGGGCTCCAGGAACACTGGCTCTGTCCTGTGGGTGCCATTCCCAATGCCTGAACCCCACTTCCCTTGGACAGCTTTTTCTTCTCTTCCTTTAGTTTTCAGCTTCAAAGCCACTTTGGAGTGGCTTCTTCTAAAAGAAGCATCAAAAACTAGCCTCACTTTTACTCCTGACTTGTTATTTTCTTAGCCCCTCATTTGTTTGTTACCTTCATAAATCTTATCCCAATTGATAGGTCTTTCACCTATTAGTTAGCATGTGGTTTATCTATCTCCCTTCCTGTAATCTAAGCTCTAAATGGAAAAGAACCTTGCCTTTCTTGCTTACCATTGTACCCCCACATTGAGACAGTACCTGGCACATGGTAAGAGCTCAGTAATTATTAGTTTGATAGTTGGAAGAAATACCCAAATACTACACATACCAATCCAATGCATTTCTACTGGCTAACCCAGGGCTCCACCCTCTGTCAGCAAGATTATTGCAACTTCCTTCTAATTTCACTATTCTGCCTATTCTTTCCTCTGACTTCAATCCATTCTCTACACTACAGCCAGGGAATTTATTTTATTTTATTTTAATTTTTATTATTTAAAAAATGTTTAATGTTTATTTATTTTTGAGAGACAGAGGGACAGAGCATGAGCAGGGCAGGGGCAGAGAGAGAGGGAGACACAGAATCCGAAGCAAGCTCCAGGCTCTGAGCTGTCAGCACAGACCCTAATGTGGGGCTTGAACTCAGGAGCAGTGAGATCATGAGCTGAGCCAAAGTCAGACATTTAACCGACTAAGCCGCCCAAGCGCCCCCAGGGTAATTTTTTAGAATGCAAATTGGATCATTAATATCTTCTGTTTAATAATGTTTAAGGGTCTACCATTGCTAATACGATAATACTAGTAGTACTTATAATACAAACATTTACTGAACAATTACTGGGTTCCATGCGCTTGTACTAATTCATTTAATCCTCATAAAAACCTTTTGAGGTGTATATTATTAGTCCTATTCTATAGATGAAGAAACTGAGGCACAGGAAAGCTTAAAACCATAACATGGTTCATTAACACCTCTAGTCCACACTCATATCTCCAATATCACTGTATACAAGTCTCCAGCTTACATTTAGAGAGTAAAAGTACCAGATGTTTTAACCAGAAACACAATAGGAATGGACTTTATTTCACTTTTCAAACTAGACTGGTCTACTCCTTCATCCTCAAAAGGCTGTATCCTTGTGCCTTTCTCTCACCTAACTATACTACTCAGTGATCCTCCTATGTAGACCTAAATGCAGTCTATCTTTTGGAATCCTGCTGCAATCACTCCTCTACGATTTTGCCCCACTCACCTTAATCCAAAATCTTCCACTAAACACCTATTAATCTCATTTTTGATAATAGCCATTTGATAGATGCCTGGTCTTTTATTAGTTATTTGTCTGGCTCCTTGAATTAGCTGCCTTTTTATATTCATTGATTCATCTGTCAACAATAATATAAGCATCTCAAGAGCAGGGATCACATTTTACTCTTCCTTCTCTTGCATAGTCCCTAACATACTGTCTTGTAGGTATTTCTTATAGGTGCCTAATAGGTATCCATTGTTTGATTTGTCAATTAGTTTTCTTCCTATTTTATGTGATCACTGTCATAATAAAGTTAGGAAATATGTGGCATTGAGCTCCCAAATATTTAGCTCTCCAGCATGAGTCATGGTATTTCCATTGCATACTTAGAAGAACTAGTATTCTACTAATTATAGTGTATGGCTGTACCCTTGTACATTTTTTTTTACTTGGAATTATCTCCATACAAGTTCTGTCACCAGGGAAGGTAGAAAAACACTGAGCACAGCTCCCAAAAGCTATGTTTTCCTCGTGTTTGACACATCATCACACACACGTCTGTTATGCCTCTGATAGCATAGCTTTGCAGAGTCTGTTTCTATGGTAATTTTAAGCTTATATAACACCAGCTCCTCAGAGTCTTTATGAACATTTCTTAAGTTTGTGAAAATTACATACACTTCACCTTCAAAATGACTCAATTCATTGTGTAGACATTAAGGCAATAATTATGAAATAAAACTATACAACAATATGAAAATACATTATAACATTAAGAGAGGGAAACGAGAATATTAATTTGGATCTATGCTGAGCTTATAACCATGGAACATGTGAAGAAGGTGCTCTTGGTGGCCTTGCCAATCAATAGCCATCATCCTTCCCAACAGGACCATGGTTCCATGCAGATATCCACCTTTTTCTCAAGAACATGTGTTCTGGGAAGTCTGGGATCAGGCTATTCCTAGTCCAGAGGATGGGTCACAATTAGGTGAAACCAAAGATTCTTAGTCTGGGGAAGTTTTGAAGTCCCAAGGCCTAACCCCCTCTCTATTTCCCCCCTCCCCTTTTCATACCCCTCTTCCTTCCAATTTTGATGGTTCTGTAGTGGGTCCTGAGAATTTCATTTCTAACAAGTTCCCAGGTGATTGTAATGAAGCCAGTCTAAATAACACTTTGAGGATTCTTTGCTCTTGAAAATAAGCTCTTCTATGGAAATTTGTTTTATATGTGATGCTCTGAACTGTGCTAATTTTGGTACCAGCCTACAAATGGTACCAATACACAGAAGAGGGTGGAGCCAAGAGCCTCTCCGAGGAAGGCAGAGGTAACCTGAAGTGACTCCTGCAGTCCACCTACATAGGCACTTATTATGTGACTTAAATAGATCTCATTATTTTTTAAGTCATTAGAGATGAGGCATTTGTTGTTTGCTGCTGAAAACATTCTACCTGATGTCTTTCTAAGGTAAAAACAGTTGCTTCAAATGATGAAGATATAATTATTTTTCTTCCCCAATATGTTTCTTATGCAATAAATATCACACAAAAAATAATTTGTTTGATTAAACCTCTAATATAAAATGAAAGAGAGAGATGTGACTATTTTACATACTTGCTCAATTACATAATAATTACACCACTTTTTCTTGTGGTTTGTTTTTATTTTCCAAAATATTTTCCATCAAATACTTCATTCAAAGGCAGGATACCAAATTTGAAATCTTTCTTCTCAATTTTCAGATAAGGGCCACAGAAATGCCTCCAGATGAAACAGAAAGATATACTGGCCTGCTATGAAGAAGTGCACAAAAACCTGCTTTAGGACTTAAAAGGAGAAAAGGAAGATGACTTAGGGCTTTCTATGTTAGGACTATTGCCTTGAGCCTCCTCCTGCTTTGTTTTAACTCTGTTACAATAGTTCCTTGTGTGCCCCCTATCCATTTGCTAATGAAAATATCTAAATTTCAGTATAAGGGAATACCTAAAACCTACTTCCACCACCACCTTTCTTATTATGGCATAGAGCACTGTTGTAGAAAACATTGTTGGTAACCAAACACCCATTCCCACTCTTCCTGATGTGCCTTTCTCTCTAGAGGCTGGAAAAGCTAAATGCTCACTTTCCCAATCTCCACCACAGCTACAAGTGGTCATGTGACACAGTTCTGGCTAATGTACACAAGCAAAAATCTTCAATGGGGCCTCTAGAAAAGTTTTACCTTCCTGATAAAAAGGACTCACAGTGTCTTAAAGTGAATAACTCATATGTGAAAGGTAGAGAAATGGGTGGATGAAATTTCCATAATATTTTAAGCTATATAGTAGGAACAGTTCTGTTAGAAATAAGTTTTACTTGAATAACTCAGCAAAATGGTATTAATGGAATCAATTACAAGTTGAAAGTAGAAGGTAAGAAAATGTGCCATTATCTAATTACTACCAGGAAGACTGGTGACATGTCAATTATTCAAAAGTTAATTTTTTCATTTTTGAATGGACTCACCCAAAATTTAACTTGCTTATATCCTACAGCCATGGTAAAATTATTGGGGCTTTTTGGGATACATTTTGCTATCTGTTTTCTTTGGAAAGTTCACCAGGACACTAAATGTTTAAATCTACATATTTCATAGATGTTTACTGAATTATTTTTTATGCTTGAGTAACTTTTTTCTCAACACCCCCTTCAAAAAAATGTCTAGACTAAAATTATTGCATTTAAGCCCTTAGTAATAGAACTTAGTTGCTTGCATCATTAATTTTTCACTATGCTTGAGCAAAGAAAAGTGATGATCCTATACATGCAAATTACCTGGGCTCACTTATAGAAGTGAGATCATTAAGAATCTCCAAATTTGAGAGAATGTCAGTCTTACTTTCCAGCCTACCTGACTATAAAGAAATAAGATTCTGAATTTAACCAATAATATGGACTGTCTTCACTCCAGGAACTTATAAAGGAACCATAACCTCCTACCTACTGTTTCCCAGTAGCTGTCAAAATTTTCCATTGAGAGAAGCACTATTTAAGAAGGATTGCCCAAACTTTGGATAAGCAGTCCATAAACTGTAAACTTCAATTTGTCCTGAATCAAGTTGAAACTCTGAGGGCCATGTGACTTGAACACACTGTCTGGTCCATGTAGAATTGCTCTTGGTGAATGCACTATGTTTAATAATTACATCAGCTATGTTAAGGGATAATGCTAAAAGAAACAACCCTGGGATATTCACTATTGTCTCACCATGAGGACATTACTAATGATGTGGTTCATTAAATTTCACAGAATTGTCTTTATGAAAACACAGAAAGCATCCCCCTAGTATTCATAGTATTCAAGAATAATTGTCCTTCTTGTGAATGTTTTTATTATGTTCATAGGAAATTGTGTATTTTTGTTTTTTCTCTCTCTGTGTTGACTGCTAGAAAACCCAAAGGAAAACCTATGCTCTTAAATGCAGCAAGTGTGGCAGGCCTCAGCATCCATTTTTGTGTGCTAACCTCATCCCTGGTTTCATCCGATTTTTCCAATCCAATTTCTCTTTTTTTCCTATTTACTCACTTTTTTTTCTGTTTTTTTTTTCTTTTTTGTTTTGTGTTGTTGTTGTTGTTTGTGTATTTGTAAGTTGTTGCACAATCCTTTGGAATAGAAGGCCATGCAAAATTGCTAACTAGGCTTTACAGTATTCAGACACTTGTCTATGAGAAATCCACATACCTGTAAACACACACCAAAACCATCCTTATTTTGAGGACAGAAAGGTGGACCACTGACTCACCCAAACTTATTAACTTAGTACCCAAAGACACACACCCACCTACCCCAGCATGAAATTCAAAGCAGACATTAGGTCATGGATCTCAGTTATCTGACTAAGCTAAAGGGCAGAGCAGTACTTGCAGATCAGCACCCAACAGATCAAAAACAGGCAAAAGAGAAAAACTTGGCAAGAGCACCAGCATCAGTGAGGCAAATGAAGCCATGAGTCTAGGCAGCAGACAGTATCAAACACATTGAGCTAACATATTTTCCCCAGTCAGTAGTTGTTAGTTTCTTTTAATTGCAAAAAAACCAGTCCCCATGGGCGGAGGTGAGAGTAATTCCCTGAATAGGATGAAGCTAAAAGCCTGGAGAAAAAGATAGCAATATATTCCAGTGAATGGACAACTAAGAAGAAAAAAAGCGAGATGGTTTAATGAGCACAACGAACAAAGCAAATGGAGTTTTTTTGCTTTTGAGGGGTATTTATATTAAATTCTTACATTTTCTCAGAAGTTTTCCCTCATATTTTTGTGCCAATAAACGTAACCAGTCGTGTAGAATCTGAGCATCTCCTTTCCTAGAGAAATAGTCACAAGGTTATAATTGCCAAGTGCTATTTTGGCATTCTTCCTGCAGGTCTCCTTCCGATGTGCTTCATATCATTCTGCCTCCAAGAAAGACAGGAGCTGAGGACCTGGATCGACCAAGAGGTGGGCAGGTCTGTATCTCTGACTAAGAGGCTGTGTCTACTCAGCCTTTGACAAGGGTCAAGAGAATTGTAGTTTCTCAAGGTAATAATCTCACTCCTACAGATTCTGAACAAAATGAGAAATAAACAGGGTATCAAATGGGCATCAAAATACCACATTTTTTTTCTGACAAAATTGTGTTGAAGAGCAGCCTAAACCAGACCTCTCTTTCACCTAAAAATGAATCTAATAGCTCTATGGTTGAGTGGCTGCTCCTGTGTCTGCATTTTCTCATCTATGGCAGGCAAGACATGCTTTCCCTGAGACACAGTGGCTGCTGCCAGTGCCTCTTGCTTCTTAACGTCTTCAAAACATGCTTCTTGGAGCAGTTGCTCTCTGATCAGCCCACCTGTCTTAGCAGGATAATCATCCCTGGCAATCTCCCTCACTGAACCTCCTCCTGATGCTTTTGAAGACTATGCCTTTGAGGATTGACTACAAACCAGTAGGATTCCTGGCATGGATTGCACAAAAATCTTGAAATCCACAGCTTCTGAATTTTCCATGATTCCAGGACATCAATTCCATTGCATCTTTCTTGGTAGTTGTAGAAACTATGTCTATCGCTCAGTTTTCCTTTGATGTGAGGTTGGCTTAGCTAATTTTTAACATTCTAACCTGCTTCTTAAACTGGTTCTTTTCCTTTTCTGCTTGTAAGTCTACACTACTTGCTGGATTTTAGCATCTTCTTATCTTTTACTTTCCCTTTGTTTGGAGATCTAAACATTTATTTTCTTACACACATTTGAGGTTCTCTCTGTTAGTCCCCCCACCCCCATCCTCCATAGCAGGAGAGATTAAGGACATGGGATTTGAGCCTCCCTCAAATGCAAATGTAACAGGATGTTAAATTTGGCTTTTCCTGAAACTGAGGAATTTTGGTGGAGACCTCAAAGGTCCATAAATACAATGTCTGTCAAGGACTCTCTGAAGGGAGATCCTAGACTATCGATGCTGAGCAAGCTAAGGAGAGTGGGAACCCAGGTCTGCCAGCATTAATGCTCATCCACCTCCAGCCTAATGGGGGTGATATTGGAGATATCAGGGAAGAAGGACTGTCCTGGAGGGTTGTCAGTGGACTGTACAGAACCTCACACCCCCATGGAGCATCCAGAAGAGATCTTTCCCCATTATTTCATGCCAAGTGCAAGTAACTTTGAGAGAACCTTAGGGACAACTTGTTGCATGTTCCCTGGCATTTGAGAGGATGAAGACAACCTCTTTCCAGTAGGAAACTAAGAGAGAGGCTGTATATAGAAGCACGTCCTAGCACTAAAGAGAAAGAGACCTCCTATAGGAGATGTTCACTTCTGATGATGATAGGGAAAGGATGCCTGTTCTCTCATGGCCAAAGGGACCTATGGGGACATATTTTTAAAGAGCATATCACTCTGCCTAAAAGGATGAAGGGACCCAACAGAGATCAGTTGTTTGGGTGGTCTATAAGAAATCCAATGGTTGAGCTAGAAAAAAAGTGTACACACACACACACACACACACACACACACACATATTGACTACAGTAATGTCACTATAATTAGAGGCCCCTAGGAAACAGATCACACACACACACACACACACTCACTATAATTAGAGGACCCTAGGAAATAGATCACACACACACACACACACACACACACACACACCACACCACAGAGAGGTCTAGGGCAAAAATACAATTAGAGGCCCATCAACAATTACCTAAATACTTAAAACTGTAAATGAAGCTAATAAATTGTTGAATAAAATGTTTCATCTTACTACTTTAAAAATATAATTACAGAATGATCTGCAAGACCAGGTTCAGATTTACAATTTTCACACTCCTCTGAGTTCCATGGCACAAAAGGGTAGCATGGGGGTGTGTAGGGGGAGGCGGTTGCCAGCCCTCAGTCTCCAGTCTGGATCTCTCATCCTGACTCCTCTTTGTAGTGCAAGGAGATCCCCGTGCTTTCATGTGAACACCCAAACCCAAACCACCACCCACTAACCACCCCCACTTACTCCCACTGCCCACTTACCAGCCCCCCAGCAAAAAGTCACCCTTGACCATCCCCTGGGCTTAGGAGTGCACATAGTGGGTGTGGTCTGTTCTTGGAAAATAGACCTGGGGAAGAGGCATGAGCAGGGACTAGAAAGCAGGGTCAGAGCCACTTGGAAAGGTATCCCAGGGTCCCAGTACAGAGAAGGGGTCTGGAATTGTGGGCTTCTAGTCTCCTTGGGCTTGTGGAGTCTTCATTTTATAGGGAGGTGCATAGATGAAGGAGGACAAACTACAGAACGGAGGCCAGGGCAAGGATCCCTGGCTGAGCTTCAAGGTGATGCCATCTGGACATGCATATACATACACACACACACACACACACACACACACACACACACAAGCCACTGGAGAAAGAGCTAGCCAAATTACCTCCACCACATCCAGAAGGAACCAGAGCAATACTAGAGCCTTATAACCTCACCTAAAATGCCCAAATCATGCCTCTTGTGAATTCCCTCTCCTCCTTTGGCTCAAGCCCAAAATGGTCAGAAACCCATCTTCTAACTGAGGAAAGGAAGCATGGTATGGAGAGAGAAGCCAATCATATGGCCTCCCCCATTACAGGGTACCTGCCTGAATCAGGCCCAATCTAGTGAGAAAAGATACCAATCAAATGAGGTTTGAAATTTCACTATTACACTCAACAGGACATTTTAATTTCAGAAATGAGCCTGCTCTTTGTTTCAGAGTCCCCAAAACTCTATGACTTACCTTCATCTTTTTTTTTAATCTAGGAACATGGAAAAACAGAATCAGAGACCAAGTTTTATAAGGGAACAGTTAGAAAGAAAAAATTTTACTCTAGTATCTCAGAGTCCTGCACCTAGCTTATTCAGTATACCAGTTACACATGCATAGCTCAAAGAGATAATAATGTGGTAGGAGTGGAGAGGTTTAGTAAGAGAAGATAACTTGGTTCTAATTATCCAAGGATGAGGCAAGACTATGGCACAGGTGCACAGCAGCTCAGTATTGAAAATGCTACATAATAAATGATCCAGAGTACTTGCTCAGAGGTGAATCACTGCCTTACACATGATTATATAAACATAACTTCATAGGTGTTAGTGCACTGTTCCTGCTATTAATATAACCCAAAGTGTCCTTCTTTTTTTTAATATTTATTTATTTTGGGACAGCCTGAGCAGGGGAAGGGCAGAGAGAGGGGGAACAGAGTATCTAAAGTGGGCTCTGCACTGACAGGTTGACAGCAGTGAGCCCAATGTGGGGCTCCAACTTACCAACCTCAAACTGTGAGATCATGATCTGAGACAAAGTTGGATGCTCAACCGACTGAGCCACCCAGGTGCCACCCCCCTCATAGGGTCCTTCTTACTATGTCCTCAGGGCAACGTCCTGTTTAGGACAAGAAGCAGGAAGCTGAAACGGATCTCATGAGAAGCCCCAGATAGGCCTCAATCATATTGTATTTTCTTCTGTCAAAAAAATCCACACTCTGCTAAGATCTTTGGAATTGTGTTTTTATCTTATATTTTTAGCACAGCAAGCAGGTTCCAAATTGGTTTTGCAATGTGGCTTATTAAGTGGAAGAAATTTTTATGTGTAGTATTTTGCATATACAGCAATGAAGTAATCTTTGATGTGTGCTTTAAAATATTTATATAATTTTACCAATCAATGTGTCTAAAATGAGTGTAATTTAAATTACTGCAAGTTGGCATTTGCTAGTAAACACCATGCAAATTCATTTAAGTTCCTGCTGTTTGAATTATCACCCCGCACTTCTATCAAGTAGAAGTGGCAAAAAATAGCCTACTAATACCAATGGAATTCTTTATTGTTTGTAAACCTTTTGTCTGTAACTATTGGCTGAATGGCACAGGATGATGTCTTTCTGCTAAAGGTATCTGGAGAACACAGTTTACACTGTTTGGCTATTGTACACTACTGTATAAAATGAGAATCCTACACTCCCAGCATTACTTTATTTAAAGACACTGTGTCTTTTTCTATTGTGGGAATTACCCTTATATCTATGCCCTGGATTTGTTTGGTTTTTAGCATAGTGTGAGTATACTCTGTGTTTGTTTTCTGTACCACTGAATCATATTCCTAAGCCTTTGCCTTGCCTTGCCTTGCCTTGTTCATCAGGAACTGATTTCAGGTAAGGTAAGTTAAGACAGAGTCACATTTATTAACAATTTCAACACATGTGGAATCTACATCTAACTGATAAATTCCAGACAGGGGAAGTAGAATTCTCAGTATTGAATGAGCTACAAAACCATATAATAACACCTACAAGTCTATTTGGAAATAAATGGTTAGATTGGCTTAATAATTGGTGTAGGCATATTGACCTTGGTATTTGTTCATATATATTGTTATTTGTTATATCACTGGACAACCTTGATTTAGCATCACTTACAAGAGTATTTGAGGAGAGTGCTTTGAAGGCCATGACTATGGAGTGGTTCATGTTATCATTCTCATTTTGTTCCTTTAATAATAAGTCTAAAATATGTTTTAAACTGCTCTAGGTCCTTTTTCAAACTTCAAGCTCAAACAAACCTAATTCCTACAAAGTATTATAAGCACAAGCACTGTTTTCTTATTCCTTTTTCAGCTGTTGTATTCATAGTAACTTCACTGGGTTTATTCTCTACCATGACCCAAGGATATAGTACATCTTTATAATAATGAACAGCCATTCACTACCACTACCACCCCACCTTACTCCTTTTTATCTGTTTACTGGAAAAATATGCCAGGATTCCGTGGGTGGACTGAACTCCTAGCCTTGCTTTTTAAAATCCAAAACCATGATCAAGATATATATATAATTAATAATCCAGAGCCAACTAGTGGTGGGTGGTGACTACAGATGCCTGTGGACAAGCTACAAAATTACAAGAGATTAGTCTCTCCAGTTTCATCTTTGCCCCTAGGTTCAGTTCAAAATAGCATAAAGAAGAACAGAACCGAGAGCAATACATGCAAAGCATAGCTGCCTTCACAGTTACATTCCAGTCTTCTGCCTCTGTTGGAAAACATAGTTAAAAGAGCAAAATAATTTCACTATTCGATCAGGAGAATGATGTCTAGAAGACGTAAGCTGTGTCCCAAGCATCAAAGGTGCCAAGTGAAGACCAAGAAAAGGTACCATGAAGCAGATGCTCAACTGCTCAACTCAGCAGATGCTCAACTCAGAGAAAGATGAAGCCATGGAAAGTATGAGTAGAATAGGTATGGGACCCATGAGCCTGGAGGCAAAAACAAAAATGAGAGTATCTGAACTGTCAGCTACCAAAGCAAGTCACCAGACCAGCTTAAAGAAGTGAATGCAATGTTAGGAAAGGCAAACTGGATTTCTGGGACTAAAGCAAGCAAACATCTGGACTTCAGGAATTCAGAGAGGGCAAGACAACAGCCATAATAGCTGACAGAAGGAATAAGCTCATCCAGAGCATGGAGAGAGCCTCTGCCCCATATTTTACACTTTCCTACAGACTGTTGAACAGAAAAGAGCTGAAAGGTGGATGCAGCAACTGCACTATAGGGAGCACAGGGTTTTGTGGCTTTAGATGTGTGCACATTACAGCTAGGTGAGGGAGGAGACCTGAAATGACTGCGGGCAATGTGAGGTTTAATTTGTCACAATGCTCATACAACAGGAGCCTCTCATCCCATATAACAGGACTGAACTGACAAGTTGGTTATTTAACTGAAAAAGATCGTTAAACCAAAAGATCATTTAAAAATGATACACAACACATATGATACATAATTCATTTTGATTAAAAACACATTAATTCACCCAGATTTTGGTTTAGAACCAAACTTTTCATTAGCATATGGATTTGCTGATTGGAATTCCACACTGTCTTTTCATAATTGATGATACATTATCTATGCTGTCTAGTTCTAAGCCTTTTAAGTAAGCCAAGAATTTAAAGGCACTTCCAAATTTTTATGGCTCCTCCTTCCCCAACTTTTATAACTGTCTTGTCCACACCTAGTTTTACAGCAGGGTTTTGTTTTGGTTTTGGCAGGCTACATTTCATCTAGTATTTTACACAAAGCATTCACCAGTAATCTTCTTTTCTGCATTGTTGTCATTGGCTATGTAATACCTAATTAAATGAGAGTATAATAAATAGGACAGCATAAACAGGTACACGATCAAGCACAACCTACTTTTGGTAAGCATACAACTCAATCTGGCAAGTTAGTTTAATGACAATTAGTTAAAAGACTGTAATCTTATAATTTCTCAGTTAAAACTATGGTTTTTATCTGCTGCATTTGACAATTATAGCTTCTTTAAAATATTAAAATATATAAATGGAGGATTAGGTTATTCATGGGGAGATATTTTTGGTATTTACTGGACTGTATGACCTCAATACTGACAAATGCCAAGAGCAGGTTTACAGTAACCAAAAGATCAGGTGCAGACATCATAAACAAGTTTTACTAATCTAAAGTATAGAGAATAAAGTTGGTAAGGAGATGCATTTGAGATATCAATACTTTCCTGGCTACATGGAACTATCATCTCATAGAAAGCCAGTCTTTACCACCTGTGTGTGCAGTGAGTGAGGCTCAACTGCCCCCCTCCAAACTGAGCTTAAATGCAAAGCCTTTTTTATGTATTTATATACACATGGCTGGAACAGTTTTGCTAATGGACTAGTCTAAATGTGTGCTGGGAATTGCACTACTAGAAATTTATCCAAAGGATACAGGAGTGTTGATTAGAAGGGGGCACATGAACCCCAATGTTTATAGCAGTGCTATCAACAATAGCCAAATTATGGAAGAGCACAAATGTCCATCAACAGATGAATGGATTAAGAAGACGTGGTATGTATATATATACATATATATATATGTATACACACACACACACACACACACATACTGGAATACTCCTCAGCGATGAAAAAAATTAAATCTTGCCATTTGCAACAACATGGATGGAAACTGGAGGGTAAATGCTAAGTGAAATAGTCAGAGAAAGACAGATATCACATGATTTCACTCAGATGTGGAATTTGAGAAATTTAACAGATAATCATAGAGGAAGGGAAGGAAGAATAGATAAAAACAGAGAGGGAGGCAAACCATAAGAGACTCTTAAATACAGAGAACAAATTGATGGTTGATGGGGGGCAGGGAAATGGGTGATGGGCATTAAGGAGGGCACTTGTTGGGATGAGCACTGGGTGTTATATGTAAGTGTTGAATCATTGGATTCTATTCCTGAAGCCAAGACTACACTGCATGTTAACTAACTTGAGAATAAATTAAATAAATAAATAAATAAATAAAATACTTAAAAAAAAATAACGTGTGCTGGGGACTACATCTTGTGAATCTAGTGCAACTCATCACACAACAGAATATAAAAAGAGAAGAAGGTATCAAAAGAGAGACATAGATGCACCCCTGCCCTCTCTGAGTTAACACAGCCTAGACTAGTACTTTGTTGAATGTGGAACAAAGATCAGTTAGACCATCTCTGAAGGTCATGCTGATGGTTTTCACACCAGTCAGAGGTCTACAGATGTTAGCAGAAAAAGTTTCAGTCAAAACATTTGGAAAACACTTGATTAACCTATATTAAGCAGGTTTCTTTTCAGCAAAGAGAATGCTTAATACTTAATACTTAATATTAATTATTAGGAGTAGGCTATAGTTAGGAAGGTTTCCTTACTCATTACCTTACTTCTATACCTCCCTGCGCATAAATCCTAATGGTGTAGTAGTTAAGGAAGAGAGGGCATCCAAGAGAAGCTTGTGAGTAATTGAGACTGAGGCTAACAGTGAATGATGTACAAATTTTAGGTAAATAAAGGAAGATGAAAAGCCATTCCAAGTAAAGGGAACAGTATAAGCAAATGTGGATTGGGAACCGAAAACAGTTAAGAGACACAACATTAATCTAAAAAGATTTTATTTATTTGTTTGGTTGTTTGTTTTAGAGAGAACCTGTGCATGCGCTGGGGAGAGAGACAAAGGGAGAGAGAAAGGGAGAAAGAGAATCTTAAGCAGACTCCCCACTCAGTGCAGAGCCTGACATGGGGCTCTATCCCGTGACCTTGGTATCGTGACCTGAGCTGAAATCAAGAGTCAGATTCTCAACCTACTGAGCCACGCAGGCATCCCTAAAATGATTTTCTTTATAACTGCAAATTATTAAGTCAAAATATATTACAAGGCACCAGAGGCTACATAGGCTGGTCAAGAGTAAGACTGCAGAGTTTTAGAGAGTCACTGATGCTCAGGAATCTGCCCTGAGGCAGGTAGGAAGCCATCCAAAGAATGACCAGCAGCCTCCACACAGATTCACTTCTGGCTGGCTAGCCTGGCCTAAGGCCCCTGGGAAAGGCTCTACTTTCGGGAAAACATAGGGACAGAGCTAGAGCAGTCCTGCTCTTTCTAAGAAGCTGAGAACTATGGTGGGGAGAGTGGCAAGCTGATTCCCCTCCAGGGTGGGAGAAAGTGTTTTAACTATATGGATTCTTATTGTCTTCTCAACCTCTTCCCCTTTCCTGGAGAGCCACCACAAAACAAAGAAAGCAGTAAACAGATAATAGATGATGACTGAATTGCACATAGATTAACAAGAGATTGGTCTCAAGGTAAACATGCTAGGCTAGTCAATCATTATTTTAGAGAGTGCTAGTACTTGGTAATCTCACCACCATCACCTCTCATGAATGTATGGCTAATCCTCCTGCTTTATTTCTCCTTCTGGTAACAAAACCTCTGACCATAGGGTAATCACTGGAAAGAGTCCTCTTTGTTCTAAGCAACAAAGTCCTCTTTGCTACTGGGTTGAATATATGCCCAGCACCTATTCGTCTATTGGCATCATACTATTTGCTTACACTAATTTGGTAACCAAAAAATGGTGTGGTTTCCTGAATCGGTTGCTATATCAGTTTCTAAACTTTTAAGTCATTCGCCTTCTTTATTAAGGATATGTTTGTTCTGCCAAATCTTTACATTAAGCCTCCACTTGAGGCAGTATCAGATGCCAAAAAAACTCCTTCTTCCTATAACCTATCTAATAATGTTAGCCAGTTTTCATAAATGGCCTTAAAGCTTTTATTCAAAATAAAGTGTTATGTACTTAAAAAGATGCTGTACAGTTATCAGAGAATAAGAACTGAGTTATATGTACTCTAAAATCTACAGTTTAGTACCAAGTGATTCACTCTGAAGACTAGTTGTCATTTTAGCCATGAATTCCTAATCCTTGTTTATTGAAAAACAAAGCACCCAAAATAAAATCACAGTGTTATAGATACATGAAAAATAAAAATAAAACAAGTAATATTTCTCAATGCAAATACTTGGGAATTTGAATGAGGTAGGAACGTATGTCTCACAAGTGAAAACCCTTCCATGTTGAACAAAAATAAGATATCAACGCATATATAAATATAATCCCCACTGGGTAAGAAAATGAGCCCAGTAAAAAATTCCAGACTTCTGGCATTTCATTTCTTTGATAGACATTATACTAAGATCTAACACTTCTACTGATATCTATATATTTTTAATTGTTTTAATGTTTATTTGTTTTGGAGAGAGAGAAAGAGTGAGCAAGGGAGGGGCAGAGAGAGAGTGAGACATAGAATCCTGAGCAGACTCCAGGCTGCGAGCTGTTAGCACAGAGCCCGATGCAGGGCCAGAACCCACAAGCCATGAGATCATGACCTGAGCCAAAGTCAGACACTTAACACACTGAGCCACCTTACACCCCATGAGATACATATTTTTTTGCAAATAACACATCTGTGCATCTTAACAACAGATGTGCACTGCTTGGTATAAAATTTGTTGAATGTAATTTAAAAACTTAGAGGTAAAATTTCAACAAGAAGCAAATGAATTAGGTAGAATATTCCTACAACTCTTAAACTTGTAGCATTAAACAACTGATAATCCTCTAAATCTGTTATTACTGCTTTTAAGTAACTCCAGATCTAAAACTCTAGGTGGGCATGATTTTCATATTTCTCCATTTTAATAGTTTTTAGTTGTGACATGCATAAACCATTAAGAGAATGAAAAATGATTGAAGTGTATATAAGGATTTTATATTATTTTGCTAGGGATGCCATAATACAATACTACAGACTAGGTGGCTTACACAACAGAAATTTATTTTCTTAAAGTTCTAGAGGTTCGAAGTCCAAGATCAAGGTGCTGGCAGGCTTAGTTTCTCATGAGGTCTCTCTCCTTGGCTTGCAGATGGCTGCCTTCTTGCTGTGTCCTCACATAACCTTTCCTCATCCACAAGCACTGTTGGTGTCTTTTCCTCTTCTTATAAGGACATCAGTCCTATTGGATTAGGGCCCCATCCTTATGACCTCATTTAACCTAAACTACTTCTTTCAAGGCCCTATATCCTGGTACAGTCACATTAGGGATTAGGGCTTCAACTTAAGAATTTTGGGAGACACAATTCAGTCCAGAACAGACACATTTCCAATGATCACTTGTTGGGTATATTGATAATATTCAACATCAACTAAGTATTTACCATCAATTTAATGATCATCATCAAGTATTTTGCAAATGTCTAGTACCTGCTGTGCTAAAAGTTGCTAACCAATAAAACATTACATTTTTATATGCTTCACAGCTTACAAGGGGCTTTCAGGCATGCTTTCTCATTCAATCCTCACAACTACCCACTCTAATATTATTACCAAGTCAAGATTATTATCTTCATCTTAAAGGTGCAGAACAGACAGGGAGAGACTGACTTGCCCAAGATAGAGAGGATAATAAATGATGGGTTCAGAACTAGACATTTCTCTCCTAGTCCACTTTTGTTTCTTTTAACCTCAAATTATGATATCAGTTAAGTTTAGAATGGCCTTGCCTTGGAAAAACTACAGTTATGAATAGTAAGGTGAACAATGTTGGGTTAGTTGTGAATTATTTGGAGAATGAAAAAGTTTGAACTGGACTCCATGGCCATGCACAGTTTCCCATGGCTGACCATCTTCAGAACCTCCCAAGATTATAGTCCTAGGGAGAAAATACAGTAAGAAGAGTATGTGTTAAGCACTAAAACAATGTATATTGAATGAATAAACATTGAATAATCCAAGAATGCCCAGTAACTGGCCCACAGAGAGTCTTCAATGGTGTTGAATGAATAAATAAATGATAAAATAGCAGGGTTAGATTATTGCTAAGGTATGTGATACTTAATGGAAATGGAAAGAATTTCAGAATGTACCTTGTTATACACATCTTTCCAGGCTCAGCTCAAGAAGCTCCTCAAGATTCCCTAGTCCCTCCCCATGTGTCCAAATCCCCTCCTGTCTATCCCTAAGACATCACTTCTCATGGTCTTCTTAATCTAAGTCATGTGCATAAATCTCAGTCTCCTCCATTAGACTGTGAATTCCCAAAAGGATGGGTCTTTGCTTTATGCTTATCTCTCACAATGCTTTGCTCATAATAGGCACATATTAAATGTGCACATATTAAATATTGTGGAACTGAATCAAAGTTTGCTTGGTACCAACATTTAAAAGTGGGAGCTCCCTCTGGGGTCTTTGGAAGATTGGCTTTCTCTCACACCTGTGTGTTATCTTATCGTCACTAGTAGACATGTATTGAAAAAATTTTTTAAGTTCAGAGAAGAATCTGGAATAGTGAAACAATTCCCTCATGCTTCTATGTTTTTAGTCTCCTAAAAACTGTCTGGTTTTTCCATTCAAAGTTACACAAAACTTTTTTTTTCTATTTCAAATGTTCAATGATACCAGAAACACTAGGAAGTTTCAGAAAATGTTGAGAAAATGAGGTAATTTAGAGCTTCAGGTACATCTGCAGTAGCAAATATAAGCAAGAATTTGCAAAAGACTCCTCAAACTAGAAAGGTTTCCTATACAAACACCTTGCAAAATAGGAGCCACCTTAGCATGTATAAATTAAAAACACTCTGAAAAGCTTTTTCGGGCAGGTGCTGATTGAAATGGAAATTTTATACAACAAAACTGATTATACTTGAAAAATTTAAAACTATAAGAAGAAAAATGAAATACAAGTAAGACTAGGTTTCAAAGATTTCTATTAAGTGTTTCTCTTTACACTGTTTTTTTTCAAGCTGTAGAAAATTCCCTGGTGGCAACCTCAGACAACAAAGGCCTCAGAGAATAGACATATATCTAAGGCAGAGGAAAGGCCATGAAGTGAGGCAGAGTCATGGTCACCACCTAAGCTAATAAATCAATTCCCACCATGAGGAAATAAAAATCCACTTCGGACTTTCCAGGCACCTAAACTTGGTAGATACTAAGGTCAAGAATCCTACCATGACCCAACTCCCATGCCCTGTCTGGTTTGTGAATCTGCCTCCCCCTTTTCTCTATTTGGTTGACAGGTAAGTAAAAAGAGTTAAAGCAGATCAGACAAGAATCAAAATAAAACACTTATTCAAAATTTTACACTTGAAACCTAGATTTGTTGTTATTTTTCACTGGGATTTGATTATAGCATATTTCAAAGGCATGATGCCTTTTAAAATCTAAATAGAATTTCACTGAAGTAGAATACAAGGAAATTCAAGGAACTTAAATTTTATTATGGTGTAATTTTTAAAAGAGACTCGTGATATTAAAATGCCACTTGATACAGAAATTCTAAGGATTGGAGAGAGATTGTTGCACAGAGCTGTGAACAGAATCATTTTTGGAACAGTGACATTCATAACAATCCCAATTGGGGGGAATAAATGGTACATGGTCATAGTCATCACATTGTCCAAAGAAGGAAAGCCTGTTATATTTGGCTTATATATAGGCAGTGATGCTAAGCATCTCTTCTTTCCTAACTTTTAAAGCATTGGTTCTGAATAAGACAAACAGTAGGTGGTCAGCAGAAGATGCCAAAGGAGGAGATTTGATTTAGCTGGGGAGTTTTTTTAACTACAACACTCCCTCCCCTTCTGTGCTAGAATCAAAGGCAAGAGAAGAGGGAAAACATGTGTAATTTGAAAAAGTTTCCTAGACGATTTTCACTAGTCTCCAACTCTTACTAAAACAAGCAAAAAAAACAAACAAAACAACTCACTGTTTTAAGTAATTGAGGATTACTACTTTTATAACAAGTCAAAGGAGGAAAACAAAACCTATTTTGTGGTGTAATTAGGGGGAAAAAAGGCAAAAAAAAAAACCCCACACCTACTCGGTAGTCATATAATTGAAGATTCTAGAACCAGAAAAAAAACCATAGAGATCACAATACCCAACTTTCTTCATTTTATAGTTGAAGAAACTGAACATTAGAGAGGTTTGATTACTTAATGTTAGAAATAATACGGCTTTGAAACTAAAAAAGCTTTTTCTATGACAAATCTACACACAATAGAAAGTTGAGTCAATGAATATTTAGTTACAGCATCTTTTAGGAAACAATTATTGCACACTTAACTCTGTAGTAGGTAGACTTCATATATAGTTTCATACATTATTTCTAACCTTCACATCTGCTCTATAAGACAATTACTATTTTCTCGATTTTACAGATTGAATAGGAAAGGACAAAGACACAGAGAAAGTAATCCTCCAAAAATCTCATAAATATTATCCACAGAGCTGGGATTTAAATTCAGGCTATCTAACGTCAGAGCCTGAACACCTAACCACTATGTGGTGCCCCTCTGCTGAGCTGCCTACCATGTACCCAGCACTCTGCCAGCTTCTGTAAATACAACAGTGGGAGGACAATTCCTACTTCCATGGAGCCACCATAAATAATAAGAAAGTAAACCAATGTTTAAATATATGCTTTCAAGTTTTGATAAGCAACACAAAGAAAAGGAACAAAGCATTATAAAAAGGACCACCTTAATTTATGAGGTCAGGGAAGAGAAATGATATCTAAGCTGAGGCTGAGAAGGGGTCATTCATATGAAAAGAGTTTAAGGCACCAGAAATAGCATATGCCAGAACGCTGAGAGAGGAGTTTGGTCTCCTCAAGGGACTAAAAGAAGGCCATTATGACTATAATGTGGGTAATATTCCAAAATGTACTAGAAAAGATGGGAGAAGTAGATTAAGAAAGCCAGATCATGCAGAGCCTTGGTAGCCAAGTTAAGCTCTAAGGAGTTTGCATTTACTTCTCAGTGGGTGGTGCAGATGTCCTCTTGGTGGTGTGGGGGAGATTGAAAGGGAAAGGGAAAGGGAAAGAATGCATCCTGCTCCCTTGATTTGTAGGGCACCTGAATATACCACCTTATTTTCCTCCTGTTTGCTGTCATCTACTAGTGTCCTTTGTCATCTCCCACTTCCTTGCTTTATATATGGTCTTCCTTCCCATGAAACTACTGTCTTGCTCATGATGACTCCAACATTCACAAGATTATCCACTTGGGATTCTGGTTTTCTTATTGACACCATCTGTAATGTGCTTTCCTCCACTCCACCCAGGTCACCCACACTGTGATTAAATCCTAGGCTCTCCATTTCATCAGCAGAAATTGCTCCACCTTCAAAATCTCAGTTTCAAGTATTTAATTCTCCAATCACCACTTTCAATCTTTCTAGCTCACTTGTTCAATAATCCCCCTAATAAAATTCTTAAACCTTTTCAAGACCTCCATTCCACGGACCCCATCATTTTCAGCTCACCTTCCCTTTGCCTCTCTAAATATAAGTACCAATAGAAAATAAAAACCCTAGTGGATACAAATATTTGAGATGGTTAACGAAACAGATGAACATTGATGAAGAAAATCACACAGGTAAGTTGACTAATTTCACATAACATTCATGACCACAAACTCCCGTAGGCCCTCAAAACTCCAGCAATCTGACTGCATTTCCCCATTGCTTTGCCCCTCTCCAAGATTTACACCATTTTCTCACTCCTTAATTATTTCCCATTCTCTCATTTGGTTTCCTCCAAGTTTCATCAAGCAAACAAGAGCCAACGGGAACTTACTTTCTTTCCTGCTATTTGAGTTCAAACCTTGCTTTTGTGGATCCTGTCTCTCTGGCCTCAAGATTTTCACCTTCTTATTATCCCCTCCCTCCCTCTCTCTCATATCATTAATTCTGTATCTCAGACTCAAAACAGGCTCTAGAGTTTGTTCATAAAAAAAAAAGCAAACAAAGCTCTATCCATCGGCCCCACATTAAACTTCCTCTCCATTTCTCTACTCTTTATAGTAGAATCTCTCAAAAATTTCCATCTCCTCAGCTTCTGTTCACTCTTCCATCCTCAACATTTTGTCTTCTGGCACTATGAACCCACAGATGGTCTGTCAGTCATTAACACTACCATGCTGCCAAGTCTAGTGGCCAATGCCCTATTCATCCTCTCAGTAGCAGCTAACATGTTTAAGCACTCCTGACCTGACATACTCTCTCCCTTGCTTTTGTGACACTACACTGCCCTGGTTTTCCCTTTACCTCATTGAGAGTCCCTTGTCAATCCTCTGCTAGGATCTTCCTTCTCCATCTGACCTCTGGTTCTTCCTTCTCTATCCTTCCTACTATAAATGTAAGGATTCTCCACTGTTTTGTCCAGAGTTGTTTCTTAACTCATAACTCTTTCTTCTCTTTCTACACCTCAGGTGAATAAATAAAATGCATGTGCTGATGACTTCCAAACTTACACGTCTGGCCCCAAATTATTCTCTGAGCTTTTCACTTGTATCTCAATTGCCTACCTGACATTTAAAAAAAATTTTTTTTAATGTTTATTTATGTTTGAGAAAGACAGAGACAGAATTCAAGTGAGTTAGACAGGGGCAGAGAGAGAGGGAGACACAAAATCTGAAGCAGGCTCCAGGCTCCGAGTTGTCAGCACAGAGCCCAACATGGGGCTCGAACTCACAAGCTGTGAGATCATGACCTGAGCCGAAGTCAGTTGCTCAACTGACTGAGCCACCCAGGCACCTCTCAATTGTCTACTTGACATTTTTTAATGTTTATTTATTTAATGTAATTTATTTATTTAACGTTTATTATCTAATGTTTATTTTATTTTGAGCACAAGTGGGGGAGGAGCAGAGAAAAAGGAGACACAGAATCCAAAGAAGGCTCCAGGCTCTGAGCTGTCAGCACAGAGTCTGACTTGAGGCTCGAACCCATGAACCATGAGATCATGACCTGAGCTGAAGTTGGACACTTAACTGACTGAGCCACCCAGGTGCCCCAGCCTACTTGTCATCTTTACCTGATATCTAATAGGCATCTCAGAATTTATCTGGTCAAAATGCATCTCTCACTCTTTTCCCAAAATGGATTCTCCTCTAGCTTGCCCCACATTGCCCTATATGTTGCCTCATATTTGCCTCATGCCTTTTCCTTCCTTCAGTCCCAGCCCAACAATCAAGTAGCAAATCTAGCTGTTCTCCTCCTCTCTACTGCTATCACCTGGTGCAAGACAATATCATTTCTCCCTTGGGAACTCTAGTCTTATATAGGTCAAGTGCTGATCCCGGGTGTGGTTGGGTTCTATCTAAGGGCAATCAGCAAGAATGGTGATTTATATTTCCAGGGCAAAAGCTAGTTCATTTGGGTTCTAGAGCATGAACTGTGTTTTCCCAACCAAAGGCATTTCACATTCCTCCCACAATTTCCCTGGGTCTTATCTAGTAGCACCTGTTCTTCTGTCCTTCTTTCATACTATAGTGTAAAAGATACTTGTAAGAGACAATGTTGCTTCACATAGTTTTTAACAGGAATGAATACCTCAGTCAAAAATATAGAAATATCAGGGGTGTCTGGTGGCTCAGTCAGTTAAGTGTCTGACTTTGGCTCAGGTCATGATCTCACAGTTTGTGGGTTCAAGCCCCATGCTGGGCTCTGTGCTGACAGTTCAGAGCCTGGAGCCTGCTTCAGATTCTGTGTCTCCCTCTCTCTCTGCCCCTCCGCTGCTCACACTCTCTCTTTGTCTCTCAATAATAAATAAACGTTTAAAAAAATTTTTTAAAAATATAGAAATATGAAAATGTGAAATCCAGGCATCAACCTGGAGAACAGCAAGAAGCAGTGTCAGGGTACACATTCCAACAGTGTTTGTGTACCCACTGAACCTACACATGGCATTACTGTGTACAAGACCCCAGAAAGAGAAAGAAGTCTATGTACTAATTAGGCCTTAATGATTGATGTGCTGGTCCAGCTAAGCACCATTCCTTGCCTCTGTGTGTGATAATTGAATACTGTCTTCCAAGTATTATCTGACTTCCTCTTCAATAACTCTGGATTCTGTCTTACAAAACCAGTGGCCACAAGTAAGTGCAGAGTCTACAGTGCACATTTAATGCATTATTTGAAAAGCACATCATTTCAAAAAGTTAAAGAAAACCAGGAGAGCTTTCTCTGTGAGTAAATCCCCCCAACACATTGACTGTTAACAAAGAATAAAGCTAAGCATCCTTCACAGAATCTTTGCATTTATGAATTCCGATTCATAGAAGTCACTTCTTCAAACTGACTTCAGACAAATGACTAAGTTGGAAGAACTCACCTAAACACTAAAAATACAAAATGGCTTTTCACTGAATTGATGCTTTGTCAAAATAACCAAGATCTTACAGATATAAAACCATAAGGAAAGGTATATTGGAAGTTCAAACAGAAATTCTTTTATTAAAATATGGGTTTCTGGGGCACCTGGGTGGCTCAGTCAGTTAAGTGTCTGACTCTTGATATTGGCTCAGGTCATGACCTCAGGGTTGTGGGATCAAGCCCCGTGTCAGGTTCTGCACTGAGCACGGGGCCTGCGTAAGACTCTTTCTCCCTCTGCCTCTCTCCCCTGCTCTCTCTCTCAAATTAAAAAATATATATTAAAAAAATAATATATGCATTTCTTATTGTAGCTGGTTTCTTATTTATGACAAGATAGTACTCCCCCCTTATCTGTGGAGGATACATTCCAATACTCCTAGTGGATTCCTGAAGCCTCAGATAGTACTAAATCCTATATATGCTATGTTGTTTCCCATACATATAAACCTATGATGAAGGTTAATTTATAAATTAGGCACAGTAATTATTATTGTTGTAATAATAATAATAATAATTGAAACAATTATTGTCAATAATAACAAAATAGAATAATTACAGCAATATACTGTAATAAAAGTTATGTGAATGTGGTCTTTCTCTCTCAAAATATCTTATTGTGCTTTCTTGTGATGATGTGAGATGGTACAATGCCTATGTGATGAGACAAAGTGAAGTGAATGTCATAGGTGTTGTGACATAGCATTAGACTACTATTGACCTTCTGACAACACATCAGTAGGATCACCTGCTTCCAGACTGTGGAATAAGAGGGGACTACTGCACATTGAAACACTTGAAGATGAAGCAGCGTTTCAGTCTGATGGCATTTGTTGACATGAGTCTCTGTTCAAGTGGCTAAAACGTAGCACAATACATACAAAATTGATTTTTTAGCTCACATTTTCAAAAGAAATATGCTAGGTCACTTTTATGTTGCTTCCATGTAAATTCAACTCCTTTAACTTAAAATCAGAATCATTAAAAATATTATTAACTTTCTAGCTCAAAGAATGAAAATGAGAAAAGCGAGCACACTGCATGATTTGCAAGCATCGCTAATCCTTTCTTCTCTAGACACTTATTTTTCAATTTATGAATTCAGCACTCTTCCAATTGCTTCCCTAACTTGTTTCCTGCTGCCTTGAACCATTTCACTGTTTATCAGTAGTTAATTCAGAATAATTGAAGATAACTAAGGAAATAGAAGTCAAATTCAGTCCATTCTTTATGTTTTCTGGTAATAATTTCATTGGGATTGATGTCTGATTGGTGGTTTTTCATTTAAGTGTACTCAGTTTGTTCCCTATAAGTGCTGATCTTTGGCCAAAAGTGACTGAGGAATGACTAGCCAAGAAGAGCTTGCTCTAATGAAGTTAAATCTACATTCACCATATGACCTAGTAATCCCTCAACTAAGCATTTGCCCAAGAGAAATGAAGACATGTCAATGTACACAAGTGTTTACAGTAGCTTTAGTTACTACTACTAAAAACTGAAAAAACACAGTGTGCATCAACTGGCAAATGGATATAAATACTTGTACATTGAAAAGGAAGGAAGTGCTGACAAATACAGAAACGAGGATGAATCACAAAGCATTATGCTAGATAGAAGACAGACCCAAAACAGTACAAATTGTATGATTCCTTTTAAGTGACATTTGAAAGAGGCAAAACTATATTATGGACAAAAAACAGATCAGTGGTTGCCAAGACCCCAGAGCAACAAAAGAGAATGACAGCAAAGGGGCATGTGGAGAGCTTCTTGTGTCAATGGAAACGTTCTCTACCTTGATTTGTAAGGTGGCCACCAACTCAATAAGCATATATCCAAATTCATTAGAACTGTTCACACAAAAAGAGTGAATTCTACTGAAAGTAAATTAAACATCAATAAACTCACTCTCCTTTTAAAAGTGTGTAACATTGGGGGCGCCTGGGTGGTGCAGTCGGTTAAGCGTCCGACTTCAGCCAGGTCACGATCTCACGGTCCGTGAGTTCGAGCCCCGCGTCAGGCTCTGGGCTGATGGCTCGGAGCCTGGAGCCTGTTTCCGATTCTGTGTCTCCCTCTCTCTCTGCCCCTCCCCCGTTCATGCTCTGTCTCTCTCTGTCCCAAAAATAAATAAACGTTGAAAAAAAAAATTTTTTTTTTAAAAAAAGTGTGTAACATTGTCTCCAATCTCAGGGAGCCTAAGATGGTGGATAAGGCAGGCCCAGCAAAAAGACAATTCACAGTAACTACGTACATCATTTTTTTAAAAAAAGACGACTTCATAAGCCATGCTGTTCTAACATCTCCTTCTGTGGTTCTTCTTGGGTTTAATATGTGTCAGATGGAATTCAGGGATTGTCATGTTTGAAGTCCTGTTTTCTGAGACATTTCTAATTGTAGCACTTCAACACACAGGAAACCACTTTTGAAGCTTATGAGAGGAAACAGGTTGAATTTTCCTTTGCATTGTAGTCACAGAAAACTAATCAAATTCTAGAGTTGAAAGTCTTTAGCATCAGGAGACTTGCCTGGTGTTAACCAAGGACACTTTTTTATAGGGTATTCTCTAATAAATAATGTAACTTTATCACAATTATGTAGTTAACTTATTACTTATCACAGGAACTGCACTATACTTATTGCCTGAAAAAAGGACCAGTTATTTTTTTGGATGGGTGACTTCCAACTCTTAACTGGGCTATAGCTGAGGCTCCATACTAAGCCATGCATTTAGTTATGTAGTCTTTCCTTTTGCTTCCAGAAAGCTTGTCATGCCCTGTGTGCACTGTCTTGGTTCACCGTCATGCACCAGTACGGAGCACTTGTCAGTGACCTCCATTTTTCCAAGTGTATTTCAATGTTTCTCTCTCCACCCCCACCCCTGTGCCCCCACTCCCAGCCCCCAGCCGATGACTGAACTCAGAATTTCAGCTTTCAAGGTGCTTGCCAAAGGATATAATCTTAGAGTTACTGCCAAGGAATACCTTCTGCAAAATTAGGCACAAAAGATAGTCTATGAGAATTGCCTCAATGCAGGGTTTTTCATGCCATTTAACTAGACTCACAGTAAGAAATGCATTTTGCATCATGACCCAATACACACATTTGAAAGAAATGATGAAGTTTCTTAAGATACTCTGATTTTTCTTCTTTACTCTCTTCTATTTTTTTAATCCTTTTTAAAAGTTGGTTGTGAACCACTGAATTAATTTTACTAACCACTAATAGATGCAACCTGTAGTTTGAAAATCAGTGATCTACAGGCTATGAAACTTGCCATTTATCTAAACATTATATAATCCAATGAGAGTAGATCATTAGGGAGTATTTAACCTTGACTACATTTTAGGATAAACACCCCTTCCAATCTCCCACCCTCATGGACCTAAATTACTTTTATGAGTTGTATTTTTGTTTAATACCATAAGCTCGTGTATTATTAAGAATGTCGTCAAAGACTGTTCATTACATACATAGTATTCCCTCTATGAAGGCCAAGGGTAGAAAAAAGTCTTTCTGGTCTCACTGTCAGGAAATATGATGATTATCCTAAGTGACTGACTTATTTCTCCTTTTGGTAAAACATATTGTATTCCCTTCCTCATATTGCCAATTAGAAGGCTTAGTTTCACATTCACAGCCTACCTCTAACAAGTACATGGGAATTTGGGGCTAGGATTTGGACATTTAAACTTACTCCTAATTCCCTTTTACTCTCCTATCTTTGACTTTTTGTTCTGCCTCATGTTTCTTATTGGCCTTATATTTATTTTCACTTACTCTTTATATTTTGTATGCCACTTTAAATCTTTGTGAAACAGAAGGGAAAGATTAGAGAAAGAAAAAAAAGGGAAGGAAAGAGAAAGAGAGATTACTTTCCAAGTATGATGATAAGACTCTGGTTTTCAAGCCTTCATTTCTTACATTTCAAAGTGAAATTAACATGAAGGTACAAATTCAGAACACTTTGTCCCACCTGTATCAGAAACAATAATTATAAGAGAAACAATTTTTCTGATATCTTAACTAATAAAAACTGGGTTTAGAGTTTTATCTGAACATTAAGTATTCTATACGCAACAATAAATACTGCCTGGACCAGTAAGAAATAACTTCAAGCAAAAGCTACCTTCTGTAATTGTATATGATTTGTCCTAATACCAGAGAATGCAGTATTTTCTTTGTGGCCCAAACACTATGTGGTATCTAAATTGAAGGAACAGTTTTTTCTGAAAGAAGCAAATAACATGTATTTTACTGGTGGCCAAGGTGACTGACTTCAAATACATTTCTAAATAATGAAATAAGTCAGGATATTAGAGGACAGATAAAATCACCTATGAAAATACATGTTTGGCTTTACTTAAGACCTCTTTGAAATAGTTCAGAACCAAGGAAATTATTTGGCAATATCAACAATGAAAGAAAATTAATTTTATGACTATGTTTTAGAAAATCAAATCAACACCCCTTGTTTAAGTAGCACCCCACCTAAAAAGTTGATTTATTAAATCTATATTCATTGAATAGATCAAATATTAATATCCACCCTACCATTTTCAAACCTCTTTTATCATCTCTTCATGCTGTTTTTGCCATTTTTAGGATACTGGTATGTAAATAATCAATGACAAATAATACTATTTCTTTGATTAGCCCAACTATTCTGGTGCTACTTTGATTTCATTGGTCCACCCATCCTACCTCCAATCCAGCTGTGATTTAAACTATATAGTTATATTTGTACAAAGACAAAAGAACAGGCAGTGGGAACAAAAATAATCTTATGAAGAAATTTAAGGCTGATGGTATTTCTAAGTATTTGCCAAATAGATGTCTTAATAAACAGTATTAAAAAGAAACAACATACCCAAATGGAGTCACTTTTGCTAAGCCCCACCACAACTTAATACCTAACCTAACTACAGTTTCAGCCTCTCCCAGGAGAAGAATTTTAAGTCAGTCTGGAATTTCCTGATCAGCGCTAGTGAGACAATCCACATGATAAGACCTCCTGCTTTTCCCTAATGAGAGGTGGCTTGCCTGAAATAATCCACTCTGTTAACTTCTGCCTATAAAAACTTTCCATTTTGTATAACTCCGTGGACCCTCTTTCCACTTGCTAGATGGGATGCTGCTTGAATTATGAATCATTGAATAAAGCCAATTAGATCTTAAAATTTACTCAAATTTTGTGTTTTAGCAATAGTAATGGGAAAAGAGGTTGATGGAAGGATTATAATTATGATATGCAAAAGCAGATTAATTGAGTACTTTCTTTCAATGTACAATTAATAGCCTCAATGTGGCTAAGTTTTGGTTATGTAGAGAAATTAACTTTGAGCAATAATGTGAAAGCTTAAAATCAACTTTGTTGAAGAACAGATCAAACAAGAAGGGAACTTCTGCCTTCTAATAGAACTTACATTTTGGAATCCTGTCTCTGTTTCTCAGCTTTTCTTCCATCTTCTCTGATTATCAACCCTTGGTCTCCATTGGCTTTGGTCCTCCCCCAATCTCCTCAATTCAACCTTTCAATGTTGAGAGTGCCTTAGCACTAAGGCTTGGCCCTCTTCTTTGCACTCTCCATACTCTCCCCTGCGTCACTTCAGTCCCTCCTGGAGCTTTACACACCATCTATATGCTAGTGGCTCCCAAATATATGCTCTAGGCTCAAATACTCCTTTGCTTTTTGACCCAGAGAGTCATCCATTCGGCAAATACTTAGGCACTGAGTACCTGTGGTGTATGAGTCTAGGTCTGGAGATATAGCGGTGAATTTAACAAAGTCCCTGCTTTCACAAAACTTATTTTCTAGTAGGGAAACAGGTCATGTAAACAATAAACACATAGAATATTAATGTGTTAGAAGCAATAACTGTTAAAAAGAAAAATTAATCAAGATATAGGGATTGAGTATTAAAGTTGAAGGTAGAAACCATTCTAGGTAGAGCGGTCAGGGAAGAAATCTCTGAGGAGTTGAATTTGATCAGAGACCTGAGTGGAGTAGAGGTAAGCCAAGAGGCAAAGACCTATGGGAAGAGATTTTCTAGGTAGCAAGTAAGGTGAATGCAAAGGCCCTGAGACATGAATACCATGTTTAGTTTCTACAAAGAGAAAAAAGTCAAGTGTGCCTGGAGCAGTAAGTAAGGGAAAGAAAGGAGGAAGATGGGATCAGAGAAGTAACCAGAAGGCAAAACAAGACCCTCTCAGTCATTATAAAAATTTTAGATTTGGGGGCTCCTGGGTGGCTAACCATCCAACCCTTGATTTTGGCCAGGTCATGATCTCACAGTTTGTGAGACTGAGCCCCACATCCAACTCTGTGCTGACAGTGCAGAGCCTGGTTGGGATTCTCTCTCTCTCTCTCTCTCTCTCTCTCTCTCTCTCTCTCTCTGCCTCTCCCCCACTCACGCTCTCCCTCTCTCAAAATAAATAAATACCCATTTTTTTTAAAAAAGGAATTTCAGATTTTATTCTAATTCAGATGGGAAGCCAGTGAAGGGTTTTGAGCAAGTATCTGATACAGTCCAACCTAGTTATCTATCTGATATCTCTATTTGAATATCTCAAATTTAACATGCTCCAAACAGAACTCTTAACCTCCCTCCCACCAAAATTAAATTTAAAAAAAAAAAATCCTGCTCCTTCTCTATTTTCCCCATCTTAGTAAATGTTACCACAGCCTATCCAATTACACAAGGCAGAATATACCAAATCATAACAGGTTCATCTATCTCTTTTATCTCTCATATCCATTCCATACTTAAAAACCTATACTCTCTATCAGAACAGATGACTAATCTATTTGCTTCTCTGTGTCTTTTATGCTACGAACCTAGTACATGACCATCTTTAACCTAAATAACAACACTAGGGCCAGATCTTTTACAGTTCTGACTTTCCATCATTGGCTTTCCCATGACCTAAATATAAAATACATAAACCCTGCCATGATCTACAAGGTCTTGCACAATTGAGTCTATGACTTTTTTTTAATATCTTTTTATATCTCACACCACTTTTCCTTTTTTTTTTCAATATATGAAGTTTATTGTCACATTGGTTTCCATACAAAACCCAGTGTTCATCCCAAAAGGTGCCCTCCTCAATACCCATCACTCACCCTCCCCTCCCTCCCACCCCCCATCAACCCTCAGTTTGTTCTCAGTTTTTAAGAGTCTCTTATGCTTTGGCTCTCTTCCACTCTAACCTCTTTTTTTTTTTTCCTTCCCCTCCGCCATGGGTTTCTGTTAAGTTTCTCAGGATCCACATAAGAGTGAAACCATATGGTATCTGTCTTTCTCTGTATGGTTTATTTCACTTAGCATAACACTCTCCAGTTCCATCCATGTTGCTACAAAGGGCCATATTTCATTCTTTCTCATTGCCACATAGTACTCCATTGTCACACCACTTTTCCTAAACTTCTGATGCTCCAGCACACTTACCTCTACCATTTCTTTGCACACACCTTTCCTATCATAGGGAATTTAGGTTACTATTCTTCACTACTCTCTCATAGTTGCCTCTCTCTTCCTTCATTCTTAACTGACATGTCCCTTCCTCAGAGAGGACTTCCTTACCCACCCATTATATTGTTGTCTTTCCCTGTTATCCTTTCCATGTATTTAATGGCACTTATAAGACTTTAAGGTTCATGAGAATAGGAACCATGTCTGCCTTATTCACTCCTGTGTGCACAGTCCCAGAATTGTGCCTGGAACAGAGCAAGTACTCAGTAAATATTTGATGAAGGAAGGATCAGTTGTCCTTATCTTGTCCAATTAATCCTCACAACCACACTGTCTTAGAAATCATTGTGTCTAATTCACAGATGAGAAAACAATCTCAGAATCATTCAGTGACCTGCCTAAGATTATACAACTAATTAGGACAGAAATAGGATTCAAAGTTAGCAGACTGTTATGTTGCAGATACCATCTGAAAATAATTTTTTCTAATAACAATATTAAAAATGAATCAATAAGTATCAATTCCATTTAACTAAATCTTAAAACATTGACCAGAAAATGTCCTCACTTTGACCTACATCATGGAAGAAGGAGAAATATAATCTTTGGGCCTGTACCAAGCACAGTGCAGACTCATAACAGATCAATAGATGTTGATCATTTAAATGACCTTTACATTTAAGTTATAGGCCTCTCTAACCCAAGACAAACATTCTTTTTATTAAAATGTATAATCTTATTTTATTCTTCCTTGCGTGAATTCTCTTGATTATTAGTTTCTTTAATAATACCATAGGGCTTTTAATGACAGCTAATACTTATTCTTAGCATCTTTTGTTAAGATTTTCAATAGCAACTATTCTACTTAAATTAGTCTACCTGATGCCACTGAATATATGATAGGCATAATCTATTATTTCCCTGAAGTTACATTTATATGCCCTGATCCATTTTAAGTGAACTCATATACGCACATGGAGTATACACATCTGGCTCCCAAGATGAGGAAGGGGTCTTCTTAGTATTTCCACATTCTGATAAAAATGTAAGTCATCAACAACCAGTTATGAATTGAGAATTCCATCTTTTTGTCTCTTCACAGTCCATAAAACATAGTGGGAACTTAAACATTGTTTGTTAAATGAATGAATACATGTATAAATGAGTAAATAAGTACAAATGAGTAGAAAGGACAGAGAGATGGAGTTTTGCTTTAAACATCAAACACTTCTGTTCACACAAAGGCTATTGATTTTTTTAGTTTTTTAGTAGTTCCTTTTCAAAATTCTTGATATTTTCTCTTTTAGTGCTTAAACCAAAACTTGGGTCATTTAACTTTATAGTGGATATAAAGTGGATAGTGGATTTGTATTTACTATAAAAGCACAATTTGCTAATTATGGAAAATAAGTAAATACATATATGTAAAATGAAAAAAAAGGACTGTTTATGATCGCTTCCTGAGACAGAGAAGCTACTCTTCTTTCTGTACCCCTTATCTAAGCAAGAATCTTAAGAATTAATACATAACTTTAATGAAGATTATATTTTCTCTAGCTGCTGCAATGAAAGATGTCTTCAACAACCAATAGGTTTATATAACTAAAGCATTTGTATAGCATATCAATCTAATTTGAAGTATAGTTCAAAATTGGCATATGTGCTCTAATTAAATAAGATAAGCCTCAAAGCTCTTGCATATCTTTTGTTTGTTTGTTTTAATTCTTAACCTCAGCCTATCTTTTCCCCAGGTTGTTCAGAATCTTTTCCGTTCTATGAAAATTTCCAGTCCCACACTTGCCTTCCACCCTTAACCAGTGACTTGATTCTCCTCCGGGTCTTTCCATGGCAGTATCTCTCCAAACACCACCCCCCTTTCACTTACTGTTCTATTTTATCCTCATCCCTCCTCTCAAAAGAGGGTGGAATCCCTTTCTATACAAGGTGGGTTCTTCCACCTGGGGTTCCATCCCTTTCCCTATTACCTTCTTTTCTTTCTCCTTCATCTTCATGTGTTCTCTTCCCCTGGGATAAAAGTCTTCCTTATCCCTAAGAAAAATAAATAAATAATAACAAACCAGAAGCAAACAAAGCCTTACCTCCATTTTATTCCTCCTTTACATTAACACTCCATGTTACATCTTTGACATCAAGCCCTTCAAAGAGTTATCTATGCTCATTTCCTGAACTTCTTAGCCTTGTGCTGTTAACCCTATAATCTGGTTTCTATTTACTGATTTCATTAATTTTCTAAAAGTCTTCTCTCAAAGGTCTGAATAATACAATACCCTCTGTCATACTTTCTAGAATTCTCAGAGCTATTTTTTTTCCCTCAGAGCCATCTTTATCTCTTCCCTCCAACAGCCCCTTATCTAATCAGTTAGTATATTGTGTCAATTCTCCTTCATGCTGCTTCTCTTATCCATAGTTTCCTCTTTATTCCAATAGTAGTAGCTCAGGTCCAATTCTAATCTTTTGCCCCTCTGCCCTTGATTATTACAAGACTCCTAACTGGTCTCCTTAAACCTGCCTCCTTCTATCAGTGCCAAAAAGTAAGCACTCTTGTCCTCAGTAATCAGACCCAACCTTTCCTTTAGCTTCTCTACCTCCTGAGACCTCCTGCCTCACATTAGTGTCCTCACTTCTTTCTGGCCTTCCTGCCTTATGTTTTGGTTATACTGTACTGCTAGGCTGGAAATGCGTTTCAAATCTGACTGTGGAAAGGCAAATACATTTACCAGTCACCTCCTCCATGAAGCCCTTCCCAGAGTGTTCATAAGCTAATATAACCTGAAGAAAAATTAGAATAAGACATAATGACAATGTAATCCCAATTTATATGTCTACTTGTATATGGTATATAAACATAGTGGATAGATATAGGTGATAATGTTAACAGTGCTCATTAATAAATTTTTTTTTAATGTTTATTTGTTAATTTATTTTTGAGAGAAAGAGAGACAGAGTGTGAGCAGGGGAGGGACATATAGAGAGGGAGATACAGAATCTGAAGCAGACTCCATGCTCCGAGCTGTCAGCACAGAGCCCAACACAGGTCTTGAACTCACAGACTGTGAGATCATGACCTGAGCCGAAATTGGATGCTTAATCGACTGAGCCACCCAGGTGCCGCAACAGTGCCCATTTTAAAGTATGATGCTCTAGAGATATGTATAGGGCTTTGGGCAACTCATTTTCTTTTGTATTTTCTAAATTATTCATAATAGCTAATATTTCTTGAGTGCTTCCTCTATACTAACCTCTTTACATGCATTAATTTATTTAATCTAACAACAACAAACAACAAAACCCTCTAATATAAGTATTAGTATTATTATCTTCATATTACCAAGGTAATTGAGAGTGAAGCAACTTGCCCCGTCACAGAGCTGGCAAGAATCGTCTGGCTCCAGAGCCTGCTCCCTTAAGCACTCCACTAAACTGCATGAAGGATTTTCATAATTGGAAAAACATGTTTTTAATTGCTTTTTTCCCTCCTATCTCCACCTCTGCCCAGCTCCATCCCCTAACACCACCAAATTCCAAATTCTCCTTCCATTTCCTTCAAAGACACTAATCTCAGGCAGGTATTAAAGAGAAAGGCAATATGATTAAGAAAATTTGCATGAACTTGTGAATTAGCAATTGCCATCCTAAGGTAATTGAATCTTAAAAAGGATTCTTGTTAACATAAATGAATCCTAATTAGTGGAATTTCTGTTGCTATGACTAAGTGAATGTGTCTACTACTGGCAATGTGCAGAGGGGCAGAGGAGTATCTTGGGAAGGAGGATTTTCTCCATATACCTTAAAGCAAAAAGCTGTATTATGCACAAGGTCTCACTCTGTCTCTCAAATCCACCCTCCTTCCCACACAAGTCTGGTTCAGAGCACCAATAATCCTGACCCTGAGGCCTGCATAAAATTCCATTATACCATTTTGACGCTGCAGAGTCCACCAAAAACCAGGCTAAGAACCAAGGTCATAGATGTTTATCTCGTTGGAATGTTCATTTTAGCCAGAGCACCACAGTGTTGACAAATCCATAACCGAAGCAATAGGTATGTTTATATGATGGCATTTATTCTAGCTGTGTGTAAATTTCACAGGAAAACTTTCCAGTGTAAGCATTTGTTCTAACCTCTTTTGTAGCTATCATATTTCAGGAGGTAAGTTTTATGGCTGTGATTTTTACATGTCCTACTTTGGTTGCATAATGATGAGATTTTAAATCAAGGTTTTTGCCTTGTATTTGCTACCTCAAAAGAATGCTGGGGATTCACATGACATTTTCTTCTCTCTGCATTTCTAGGGACTAAGTGTCCTTCATTTATCATGGTCAAGTTCTCAAGGGAAATCCAATGGACTGGGCACAGGAGTGTCAACCACAGGGCAAGCTATTTGCTCCCTGGGGAAGTGGCTAGGTCTGAAACTATACTGTAAGCTCATTTCCAGGAAAAAAAAAAAAAACAAACGTCTTTAATAAAACTAAGAATCAAAAAGTGATGCAAAGGAGACTCATCTGACAGAAAGATACCTAGTAAGAACTTTACAAATATTTTTTGGATGGATGGATGGATCAATGGGTGTATACAAGCACCTGTGGAAGACCCAACGGTCAGAGAACATAATGGGGGAGATGCAATCGTGGGGGAGGGAAATGAAATAAATAACATTCCTTATTCCCTCTGCCAATTTTAGAGATTGTTTTGTTGTTGTATGTATTCAGGAAAACTGGGCAAAAATACAAGCACTCTTCCATGACAGTCAGTCTTCTGCAAGACAGCACCAAATCTCAGTGGGAAGAGAAGGACCCCTGGAGAAGGCAAATCTGAGAAAGAGAGTGAACCTCAGTAATTTTAAGATTCCACATATACAGGGGTGCCTGGGTGGCTCAGTCAGTTAAGCATCTGACATCAAAGTCATGATTTCATGGTTTGTGAGTTCGAGCCCAGAATCGGGCTCTGTGCTGACAGTTCAGAGCCTGGAGTCTGCTTCACATTCTGTCTCCCTCTCTCTCTCTGCCCCTCCCCTGCTCATGTTCTGTCTCTCTTTTTCTCAAAAATAAATAAACATTAAAAAATGTTTTAATCTTAAAAAAGGAAGATTCCATATAAATAATGGAGTCCAGAAAGTGCCATTATGAAGTAAATGTAACTCACAGTCTTAATATACCAACCCAGAGAAAGGAACACCATACCAGGGGAAGCAGGTGAGGTGAAGAGGCTGGGCCAGCTGAGTTTGCCCAGAAATTCTGAATATTTAATATAGGTTCTCTCCTGGCTTAATGTTTGAAATTCATATTATTCAATGGTATTCTATTGTTTGAAACTTTTAAGGGAAGTTTTTAATGAGAGTAGCTGTGGCAGGGACTTGCTACTCATCAAATATTGTTTGCTCCCTCACATTTCCCACCCTTTGGCAGTTAGGAAGGGCCACACAACTAGCTCTGGAAAATAGGATGCAAGCAAATGTGGCTTCACTGCCAGAAAGAAGTACTCAAGAGCCAGCATGTGATCTGGCTCTCTTACCCTGAGGCACAGACTGAAAAGTCTCCAAGTTCTAGATGGTGCAGCTACAAGACTGCAGAGCCTCAATTAGCCTGTGCCCCTAGACAATCTGAGCTCAGATTTCAATTCTTTCACATACTAGCTCAGTGATCTCGGGCATGTGGCTTAGTTTCTCTGAGCTCGGTTTCCTCAACTGTAAAATGAGTATAATAATAGTACCTACCTCAATAATTTGTTTAGGGTAGCAGAGAGTAAGCAATGAGTAAATACTATGTATTATTAAAAATCTAAAAATAATGAGAAAGGACACATAATAAATACATTCGTTTTATGTCTCTCTCTTTAAGAAATAAAGGCAACGTTGAATTATTTATTTTTATTTTTTTTAGAGAGAGTGCAGATGAGAAGGGGAGAGGGTCAGAGGGAGAGAGAGAACCCTAAGCAGGCTCCATGCTCAGCACAGAGCCCGACATGGGACTCAATCCCACGACCCTGGAATCATGATCTGAGCCAAAATCAAGAGGCAGATGCTCAACCGACTGAGCCACCCAGGTGCCCTGAACATTTTAAAAGTAACTAATAAATATTATAATTAATACAATCATTTATGTGTCTTTTTCTCCCTTGCTATGGCATTCACTTCCAAACTCAGAACCAACCCTCTATTTTAAAAAATCTATCACAACCACATTTTCAGATTATAAGTATTTTAGCAGGTATTGTTTTTTCAAAAGAGTATATCTTTCCAGAAGAAAATAAGAATAAGTGATAGTTATTTACTGTGCCATTTAATGAGTATTTGCAGAAAGGATTATAAGGTGAAAAAAATTGTAAAAGAAGAAAGGAAGAGTGTAATTTCAAATGAAAGTTTTCATTCTGAAACGAGATTTCTAAACCTTCATAAAATTTGGTTCTCCAACTTAATGTCACACTAATACATCATATTTATCAAACACTTCAGCACTGATAAAGCAATCAGAAATGAAAAAAGGCAATGGTGGTGCCCTGAGTTGTGGATTATCTAGATGTTACCCTAAACATAATTTCAGTGCTTATATTTTCAAACTTTCAATACCCGTGTTGCTCCAATTTCACATTGGAAGGAGAGTGAAGTAATTGTGCTTTCACAATTATAGAAAAGTTGAGAAATTGAAGCAAGACTACATTTTCTGAGGAAACTCTAAATGTCAATTGATGCTGATTAAGCTTTAAGCACCCATTTAGGGTAAGCATAACATGGAGGGCACAAGACATTTGCTCCACCCAGAATGTCTCTCTAGTCCTTACCCAGTGGTGAGCTCTTCTGACACCATCCAAAGCCCTTCTTTGCCTCCTTACTTCCCCCTCATGCCTAGAAGTAGCTGGTCACTCCTTTCACCGTGTCTCCCCATAGCTGCACAGACTCCTTCCTACTCGTGCTTATTTGCATCTCTCCCTTCCATGAGAATAGGGTGTCTTGTATACCCAGGAGTCCCCAAAACCTATACAGGCTCCTAAACTTCAATCGAACATTACAAAAACTATTGTCCAAATAGTTGAATATTTAGAAAGTGAATTAGACTGTATAAACATGTAACATATATTCATTTTGCCTATGTAGCTATTTTATACAAAACACAGCATCTTCTATTTTAATAAATTTTATGAGTCCTCTTCTTCCACTAAATAGTGAGGTGCTAGAGGAGAGCAATTTTGTGTCATTTCCACTTGTAAGCCCTTATATCATCCAAAAAAGAGGCTTAAAGGCAATTAAGTGCTGTTTGCTGAAATTAATTTAAAGTATTACAGTAGGCATAAGTGCTAGGTGACTCACTCAGTAGCAAGTGAAATTAGGTCCTCATTGTGTCCTGTGATCCTAATATTTATTACTGATACAGCCAATATATGTATCATTAATTAATCCAGTCCTTTATTTACTATGATTCTGAGGCTACGCACAAGAAGGTTCAGCTAGGTCCAACAGATCACCAAAGTGTGAATAAAACTGCAGCAACCTTTTTAGAAAGTCAGTTTACAGTAATACTACAGACTATGTCAAATGTACGTAAATTTCTATTATAAATTCCCATTGTAATCACAGTCTTCATAATTCAAGTGTCAGCATCAATGTCTTACCATCAATATTTCCTTCAAACCCAAAAACTTGATCTGTCTCTTTAGAAACTTAAAATATTAAACTTCCCCACAATTTTCATATGATTAATGCCCCTCTATCATGTGCAAAAATTCCCTCAAACACACACTGAGATACTTTGCAAAATACTGAGAAGTTACCTAGTGATTCATCCTCAGTGTAATATGAGATGGAAGCATAATGAAAAGGCAGAAACAGGTTCTGTTTCCAAAGACTCTGAAATAATATCCAGACACTGCTCACACAGAAATGTAAGGCACTGAGAATTTTCTTTTTTCATTCCTCCTCCTCCTCTGAATCCTCCTCCCCCCTTCTCCTCTTCCTCCTCCTCCCCTTCTTTCTCCTTCTCCTCCTCCTCATCTCTCCTCCTCCTCCTTTTCCTCTTCCTCTCTCTTCTTCCCTTCTTCTTCTTCTTCTTCTTCTTCTTCTTCTTCTTCTTCTTTTTCTCCTCTTAGTATCAAATGAGGAAAGACAGACCAACAGAAATCTGGTCCAACTTCTTACGCTTCAGCTGAGAAAATCTAGTCACCAACTCAGAAACAGAATATTGTTGCCACTTATCAGCGATTTGACTTGAGTAGCTCACTTCATATTACTGAGACTCAGTTTCTCCATCTGTGAAATGGGGTAAATACCTTCCCTCTTTATGAACAAAGGGGTTTTCCAAGAATTTACTAAAATAATATATGTGAAACATGCCTTAAAATCATTTAGGAAAATATAAAAGTAAATTATATAAAACATACAAAGAGGCAAAAAAAATACCAAACATTTTCCTTATTTATAAGAAGTCTATAATTTCTAAATTTTTTCATGTTCATTTATTTATTTTGAGAGAGAGAGAGAGCATGCTCGCTCACACATGCTTGCACACACAAGTGGGGGAGGGGAAGAGAAAGGGGGAGAGAGAATCCCAAGCAGGCTCTGCACTGTCAGCACAAAGGCCAACACAGGGCTCAAACTCATGAACCGTGAGATCATGACCTGAGCCAAAATCAATGGTTGGACACAACCGCCTGAGCCACTCAGGCACCCAAAATAAGCTCTAAGTGGATTTTTAAAACACATATTGAATGAATGGGTAAGTAACTCATAGTGGGAAGAATCATACCACAAACATGAAGCTATAGTGTATCTTCAATAATTGCTGAAGGGCTAGGGTGGGAGGATAACTGACAACTAAATTGCAAAGCAGAAAGAAGATCTTGAGCTACAAACAGGAGAATGGTTCAATGATGAAGAAAAAGACTATTCCCCACTGGGGGAAGACACTGGCTTATGTAACACCTATGAGGCCAGGAATCAATCACACAGGTGAGTCTCAGTGACACAATGAGGAAATGAGGAAACACAGTGCAACAGCCAAATGCCATTTTGAAAATATCTCAAGTTCTTCACTTGCATTTATTGAACATTGTGAGGGGTATATGTAGGCCAAAGCAAACCTTTATTAAAATTTCTCCTTTCTGTTCACCCCCTTCCCCCAACACTTCTCTTACATACAACAGCAGTCCTGGAGAATATTTCTTGTTCATCCGGGAATCACCCACTCTGGCTAGAAATAGCCCCTAAGTATTATGTCACCTCTTTCTCCCACTATGAAGTTGGAGGTCCAAGCATCTGGGAGCACAAGCCCTGCTGCACTACTACCAACAACAACAATAATAGCCTCCTGTGCCAGACCTCAGGGAGGTGTCCTTTTCTTCTCCAAATGTTTTGTTTTTGTTTTTGTTTTTGTTTTTGTTTTTGTTTTTGGTGAGAATTGTGACAACACCACCCCTGTCCTCTTCATTTCGGTAGGGGGGGGAGAAGGTTACAGACTCCATGTTAATAATTTTTACCCCATAACTTTTGTTTAAGCTTAAAGGTAGTACAGTGAGTTGGAAGTTCCAAATTTAGGGAGGAAAGAGAGGCTGGCTTGACATTTGATGGGGGAATCTGAGCAGGAAGTCAGGGCAGGGTTGATGCAGACCCATGATCCATCCACAATGAGCACAGTGACAGAGACTCTGGGGTTTATCTGATCACAAATGTTCTTTAAAAAAAAAGTTTATTTTGAGAGAGAGAGAGAGAGAGAGAGAGAGAGAGCGCACATGCATGAACAGGAAGAGGAGCAGAGAGAGAGGGAGAGAGAGAATCCTAAGCAGATTCCATGTTCTTGGCACAGAGCCTAACACTGGGCTCGAATTTACAAACCATGAGATCATGACCTAAGTGGAAATCAAACAACTGAGCCACCCAGGCACCCCCTGATCACAAACATTCTGCTGGAGAAGTTACTAAAAAGTAGCCAAACCCATAGTATCAAATGTGTGGGTCAGTTATATTTCTTTTGTCTCCTAAGCACAGATCTTGAGATCTTGTTCAGGAGTTCTAGCAGAGGGCCACAGTAATTCAAATTTCCTTAACCAAAGAATGGTCCGTTTGTGTGTCTCTCTCTCATAATAAAGACTTACAAAAAAGGGGTGCCTGGGTGGTGAGTTAAGCATCAGACTTTGGCTAAGGTCATGATCTTGTGGTTCACGAGTTCGAACTGCACTGACAGCTGAGAGCCTGGAGCCTGCTTTGCATTCTGTGTCTCCCTCTCTCTCTGACCCCCTGCCATTCACACTCTGTCTCTCCTCTCTCTCAAAAACAAAAACAAAAACAAAAAACAAAAACAACAAAGACTTACAAAAAACTTACCATTTGCCAGGCAGTACTCCTAGCACTTTAGGTATATTAAATAATTTAATTTTCACAGTAACAATATGAGCTAGTACTAGTAATATCCCCATTTTTCAGATGACAAAACTGAGGCCCCAAGAAATTAAGTGATGATCCAATTGGTACAGCCAGGGTTCAAGCCTAAGCAATGTGGCTCCAGAATCCAAGCTTTTAGGCATCACATTATCGGGCCTCCAACTTAATGGTAGTGAGGTTTTACTCAGATGGGACTAAAACAACAGAAAAAGAATGATTTGTCCTCTTGAGATAGAAAGTTGTCAACGAAAGATATGTCTTTCCCATCCTTTTTCTTCTCTTCTCTATTCTTAATACATTTCCAAGGAAGAAGAGACAGAAATTAAAACAATGGTGCAGATGGCAATGCAGTCTTTGGTGGTGTGGACATTAGGCATGTGAAAATTGTAAGGGAAGAGCTCCGTTTGCAAGACCTCTCATTAAGGATGGCCTGAATACAGGTGTGCATCAATGATGAGGTAGAGGCCAGGGACTGATGACACACGAGACACTGGGAGAGAGAATGGAGCCTGAACCTCTTAGGTAACACGACCAGATTTTGACCTATGCATTGCTCCAATACTTTTTAACCACTGATACTAAAACCACCAGCAGCAAACTGTGACATGGCCTCAAATTAACCCAGCCTAAAAAGTGAGACATTTAATCATCTCAAAGATCCCTTGCATTTCTAAGTTCTATGACCCTATAAATATTAACCTAAGTATAGCATTGGCCAAAATAGTCCCATTGCTTCATCACTGTAAGTCCCCGTGTCCCACATCAATTTCCACAGTTACAGGTAGATAAAATAAACTCACTACCAGAGCCGAGGCAGCTTCTGACACCAGATGTGTCAAGGGACAGAAAACATCAAGTTCAACATCTCTGGCACTCTGTCTGGCTCATTCTGACACATTCTGGCAGAAAAAAAAAAAGCTTGAACTGTCACAATTTAGTTATTCAGAATGTCAGCCTAGAAGTTTTATTAGGACCGTGCTTTTGCTACAGGTAAATAATAATAAAAACATTATGCAAAAAAACCTTTATTTGCACCTAAGTGATATTTAACAATATGGCATAAGAGAAGCATTGTAGATTGCAAAACTACTGACCTCTGAAATACCTATACATAAAACCACTCCAGCATGCCTCAGATACAGGCTGAGCAGTGCACCAAAAGTTACAAAGAAGTAGAAAGAAAAATTGGAGTAGGGAAGAAAAGTTTTTATTCTGTTTCTCAAGAGCACTGAGAACATTCAAATGCTAACAACCTATAATAAAGGAAATGAAAGAGGCTCTCCTACTCACTGTTGAATCAACCTTTCCAAATTTTAGGCCATTAACATAAAGAATGTATATGCTACACACCACAGGAAAATGTTTAAAGTAAAAGTTTACTTTTTGTGCTTTAACTTACTTTGAAAAATATCAAGGCAGAGCTATAAATGAAGTAATACATTCGTATTATGCTTGATTTCCAAGATTAACTAGGTTTTTATGCACAAAAACAATCTGTGCCAGATTCAAATGCACAATAATTATTTAGTGTCTGGACTGATGTGTCAGTACATTAGAATCTGAGTTTATAAACCTAACACTAACACCAGTCAGTTTTCCTTTAGCTTCCTACAGCTGTATTGTAAACATGTAGCCCTCATTATCAGAGGCAGAGAGAAAGGGACTGGACAGAGTAACACACACTTACTGCCAATTGCAATTTGATGGGCAATCCATACGAGCAATGATTCAGACACCACCATGATCTCTGTACATAACAGATCATGGTAATATTTTAAATCACATGGCCTCATAAGCAATATTCACAGCTCCCTTATTGATCGTGCTTATAAATCTGAGTTCTTGGAGAGCAATTAATTCAGGCTGGAGAAGTTGTGTGGTTTTTTTTTTAATGTTTATTTATTTATTTTGAGAAAGAGAGCACGAGTAGGGTGAGGGGCAGAGAGAGAGGAGAGAATCCCAAGCAGGCTCCCCATTAGTAGCGTGGACTCCAACCAGGGGCTTGATCCCACAAACTGTGAGATCATGACCTGAGCTGAAATCAAGGGCCAGACCTTAATCGACTAAGCCACCAAGAACAACATCTTTATTTTGATATTTTGTTCTATCTTCTCCACAGGCCCATATAATTATTGGCCTATCCCAAAACATTTGAGTGCCAATTTTATACTTTTGGGGTTCACTCTGACAAATATTATCAATCCATTTTTTAGTGTACCTATGAAGACTATCAATGTGTTTGTGGGTATAAGAATTTTACATCCCAGGGCATCCAGGTTGCTCAGTCGGTTAAGCATCCAACTTTGACTCAGGTCATGATCTCACAGTTCGTGGATTCAACCCCATGTCAGGCTCTGTGTTGATGGCATGGAGCCTGCTTGGGATTCTCTCCCTCTCCCTCTATCTTTGCCTCTCTCTCTCTCTCTCTCTCTCTCTCTCTCTCTCTCTCTCAAAAATGACTAAATAAACTTAAAACAAAAAAAAAGAATGTGTACATCCCAGCCATGCATCATACTTATACAAACAAGTTTCCTTATATGCGTGATGTATTTTGATGCAAAACATCTCAAATCAGTTAACAATTAATAACTATGACAGACACTTCCCTCACTAAAATCACAATGTTAATTAGATCACCACAATTTTGGCTAAGCTAAAATGGTAGATTATAAAGTCACTCTCAAGTCTCTTTCTCTCTCTGCCAATATGAATGTGGCAATGGGTCATCTTCTAGGTACCCAAGGGAGCTGGGTTCTACTTTCAGCCTCCAGAATAACATTAGTGTACATTTTCCATTTGTCCCAAATGTAAAATTATAGGTAAAATTACCTTCTATAACTTCATTTTAGTGGTGTTATTATGGTATCATTATTGTAAAATCCACATAGCATCCATTATTTGGTGGATCTCATTCCATTTTTGTTGTTGCTGTTCATTAAAGGTCATCTCATACTAATACATTAATTTATCCTTTGGTAAGATTCTCCAAGAACATTGGGAGTTGGACTAATTATATAAATACAAATTGAGATTGCACAGAATATCCTCCACCCCTATAAAAATGTAATCAGTTACATAAACACATTCAATGAAAATCTCACCTGAAAAAAAAAAGGTAATCAAGCTAATAATACCAGATTCAGAAAAACAAACCATGTCACTGTTTATCTAGCACTGTGTAAGACAGACACAAGCAACCCCAGCACTAGAAGGATGTTCTCCCAATGAAGTCTGATAACATGTTATCATACTTCCCCAGTGCTTAGCAGCAACATCCCAACAAATCATTCTGTTATTACCACCAGGGTTACCTGCATAATATGAGGAGAAAGAAGTTCATCTATTCTAACAAAGTAACACAAACAACCCCAAAATATAGTGGCTTGAATAAGATTGAGGTTTCTTACTCTCTCACAGAGCCATCTGGATGTGAACCAGCCTAGTAATGCCAACTCTTCCATCCCCTGTATTCAGCTCTCAGAGTTGCTCCACTTCTCACCATTCCCCAGTCAGTATCAAAAAAAAAAAAAAAAAAAAAAAAAAAAAAGGCTGTCTAGGTCAAATGAATTAATTTTGAAGGAGATAACCCAGGAATCATATATATCCCTTCTGCTCACATCCCACTGGTCTGTAATTGGCTGCAAGGGATATTGGAAATGCCACTTCTAGCTGACTGAGAAAGTTGTCTTACTAAAAGGAAGAGAGGGGCACCTGGGTGGCTCAGTCGGTTAAGCATCCAACTTGATTTCAGCTCAGGTCATGATCTCACAGTTTGTGAGACTGAGCCCTGCATCAGGCTCCGTGCTGACAATGCAGACAAAGCCTGCTTGGGATTCTCTCTCTCCCGCTCTTTCTGCCCTTCCCCTACTTGGGCTTGCTCTCTCTCTTTTACTCTCTCAAAATCAATAAGTAAACATTAAAAAAAAAAAAAAAGAAGAGAAAAAATACTAGTAGGAAGTTACTAATCTCTGTCATAGTCCAACCCACTGTTCATCCCAGTATTCATACACAGCCTTTTTTGCACATACAAAGCACACTCACATTCCCCCCAAACCCCTCCATTTCATTCCATTCAGCTCAAAGTCCTGAGTCTCTGAGTGATGCAAAGTCCTTTCCATCAGGTCCAAACGAGGCTCCTCACATTTCAGTGACCTATAGACTAATACCCAAGTGTTCTCTCTCTCTCTCTCTCTCTGTTTCTCTCCCTCTCTCTCCCTTTCTTCTCTCCCCCTCTCTTTCCATCTCTTTCCCTCTTTCTCTCTCCCTTTTTGTCTCCCCCTCTCTCTCCCTCTTTTTCCCTCTCTCTCTCTCGCACACACATGCACATACACACATTTGCAGCGGTAGAGAAAGACCAGGATAGCTGTCATAAAATTTCCAATTTATAAAAGACAAGAATGGTACATACACAGCCATGAATAATCTGCAGGAATGATGAATTCTTCTGGACAGATTTTATGAAGAACCCTTGCCTAAAAGTATAGATCTCTTGGTTGGAATGTGATTCTGTTCATCAAGAGGCAACTCCTTGTAAATTATTCTCTGTGGTCACTGGCATGGCTCTCTGGATGGTTTTCTCTTATTCACCAGTGTAGTGCTTCCATAACAAAAAAGTGGTCCTTGACACGTATGCCAGCTTTTTGTTGGTACACATTCAGAGGAAGGAAGGATGCTTTAGAACAATCATAAGCTTTTCTAGGCCAGACTTGTTTCTTTGGCAAAACAATTCTCTAAAAATTGTGGTAGGATCTTGTAGATTTGCTTCTGCCAAGTTCCAAGTGCAATAACCATTCCTAAAGTTCTCCTTCAGGCATAGTTCTTAAGCTAAGTGACTCTTCCCTTTATTTACTGACCTCTGTATTTCCTCAATTTCATGACTGCTACCCTAAGGCCATTCTAAACAATAAGCTTGGAAGGAAAAACAATGCCTATAATCAGATCCTTGCCATGGAGTTGTTTCCTGGTCTGGATGTGTGTCTTAACAGGTTTGTGAGCAAAGCTCTGAATGATAGTTTTATCTTTAGAAGTTTGCTCCAAAAGAGTTGACTTTGCAAACCCTGTGAATCCCCAGATTTTACCCTACAGGTCATAGGCAGAGAGACTTTCCTTTTGCAGATCTATACTCTTTTCCATCTCTGCTTACAAAATTGGCTAATCTCATCTGCTTTCATCTCTCTTGTGCAAAAACCAGGAAGAAGGAGCCAATAAACATCGAATGTTTGAGCTTTTTTATGTAGTCACCCTAGACCAACAGACTCAGTAAACAGGTAGTCCGTCTTCCAGGTTACTGTATACTAAATTACAGTCAGCAGCATGAGAACTTGCAGGATATGCTGCTTTGCAATCCAGTGCCACACTGCTAAGCACAGTTTTAACTGTTGTTACATAGGACCTCATTTCTGGGTACCATTTCCTGTATTCATCAGCTGCTCTAACAAAAGACCCCACAACAGAGTGGCTTATAATAAGAATGAAGTTCATTATTTTCCCCCAAGGCAGTCTGGAGCTCCCAGGGTGGCTCTACCATTGGTGACTCATGACGTCCAAGACTGATCCAATTGTCACCATTCTCCAGCCAGCAGAGAAGAGACAACTCAAGGCAAACAGGTGCTAAGGAGATGACCTAGAAATTACACGTATTTCTGCTCACATTGCATTGGCTTAAATTTATTTACACGGCCACACCTTGATTCAAATGTGTTCTCTAGCTGGGTAACCACCTGCTCCACTAAAACTGACTTGAAAGAAATTCTATTACTAATAAGAAAAGGGAAATGTTTAGTGAAGAGCAATCAGTAGTCTCTGCCACACGGGGATTTCAGAATCCCAACCCATTATTTTGATTCCTGTTTTAACATGGGTTCCCAAGAGTCTGCAAAGCAGAGTATGTAATGCAGCATCTCAAATAAAGACCCAAATTGGAAATGCAAGCTGGTGCAGCCACTCTGGAAAACAGTATGGAGGTTCCTCAAAAAACTAAAAATAGAACTACCCTACGACCCAGCAATTGCACTACTAGGCATTTATCCAAGGGATACAGGTGTGCTGTTTTGAAAGGACACATGCACCCCCATGTTTATAGCAGCACTATCAACAATAGCCAAAGTATGGAAAGAACTCAAATGTCCATCAATGGATGACTGGATAAAGAAGACATGGTATATCTATACAATGGAGTATTACTCAATAATCAAAAAGAATGAAATCTTGCCATTTGCAACGATGTGGATGGAACTGGAGGGTATTATACTAAATGAAATTAGTCAGTCAGAGAAAGACAAAAATCATATGACTTCACTCATATGAGGACTTTAAGAGGCAAAACAGATGAACATAAGGGAAGGGAAACAAAAATAATATAAAAACAGGGAGGGGGAGAAAACAGAAGAGACTCATAAATATGGAGAACAAATTGAGGGTTCCTGGAGGGGTTGTGAGAGGGGGAATGGGTTAAATGGGTAAGGGACATTAAGGAATCTACTCCTGAAATCATTGTTGCACTATATGCTAACCAATTTGGATGTAAATTTTAGAAAATAAAAAATAAAATTAAAAAAAAAAAGACCCAAAGACTCACCCTGGGTAAGTTTACATAGATTACAACCCCATGCATTACACCATCCCAGTTCAGCCTCCCATTTCCCATAATAGTTTACATCCCATAACAAGGAGCAAATTCAGCATGTAAGTCTATTGCTTCTTTTTGGAACATTTGTACTTGAAGATGACCTCTATTATCTTCTCTACATGTTGAAACTCTTGAAATTCTGTCACACAGCACTCATCCATTAACTGTAGCACAGTCTCAGATAGATCTGGGCATTGCCAACCTTTCAGCCCAGATACTATCCTCCTTAAGTTCCATAAACCCCAAAATTATGTCTCATGGGGATATGATTTAATAAAAACTGTTATATACATGTGCTAGACAACATTCTAAGATAAAAAGGAAAACAGGTCCCCTACTGATTATAATAGATTGCCCCTTAAGTCAGGTGTCCAATATACCATTTGAACCTTTTCAATGGCACTTTAACACGTTACTTCTAGTACTATAGTTCCATGCTCATCCTATGATCATAATAAGTTCACTTCCAGGTACTTTACTACTAGGAAGTGCAAATCTTTGGTAAGAGATTCATAAAAGGTCTTGCCACCCAGCATGAATTGAATATAATGTTATGATGTAAGAGAATTTAATAGCAATGAGTTTATCATCAAGAGATAATAATCTCTGGTTGAACCAAGCAAATCTTTTTTCTTAGACCTGCAAGGAAATAGAACAAACAATGGAAAATGAGGAGTCAAACACAATTCTTTTTCTAAAAGGCTCTACCCACAACTGAACTGTCCCTCAAAAACAAACTCATTGGCATTGGCCTTTCCTCAAATTCCTATAAATGCATTTCTAATTCTCATTTGTGGATCTCTTGTAAGCTGTAAATCTAGGGAAACAGTGAGGTGATCTTGTCAGTTATTTTTTAAAATTCTTAAAGGCCAACTACTTCAACATTAATTAAAGAAAATATGACTGTTCTTGACTTTTTATTTTTTTAATGAACCCTTATTTAGAAGGAGGAAACACACATACACACCTCTCATGTACCAGAAGACCAAATACTGACAACATAAATTTTTTTATCATATGGGGTGATAAATATACAACATTCCTCATTTTTGCCCGTAAGAAATATTCTAAACCAGTCATAGCACCCTTTCCCACAAATGTCAGAAGTAGCCTTAGAATCATTCTTAATGAAAAACTCCAGGAAATTGTTATCAATTAGAGTTGGCCTTCCGAGTAAAATCTATTCAATGCTCTGACAAACACACATACACACATTAAGATCTAAGGTCACAAAACAAATTAGTGATAGATCTGGGACTAAAGTCCAGGACTCCTATTTCCTGAGACTGGTGTTCTTTCTTCTATAAGGTATTAAGATGGCTAATTAGTAAATTAATGATAGTTGTAACAGCTTGGAATGCCTTTATTTGCCAAGAAAAAAATTAATGAAAGAAAATGAAAAATTGATCCATAGTTCCCTAGATGGCATTTTAAAAGATCTGTGCTATAAAAATAATTTCTAAAAGCCTTTCTAAATGTTAAGAAGGTAAGAAAAATTGCTATTAATTAAGTGCTCAATTAACGTTCAGTATATATGTTATATCATGTTAAGGCTAAATTTATAACATAGTAGAGCTCTACACATGGGGCTTCTTACACTTTATGGTATATTTGTGCTTCCTTGTATAATCAAAGTCTATGGGATGTCAATGCCAATTTTATAGGCCTTTTATAAGGAATATAAAGAACAGTGTACTGACAAATTAGAAGAACTAGCTGGGACCTGTCCTTATTTTAGAGTATGGTTATGGGTTACTCACTGATTTTTCTGCATCCTAATTTTCTCATCATTAAATTCTGAGGGTCTTTGTGGTGTCTGAACGTGCTCGGGCCCCATTATTCAAGGCACAATTTTTTTTTGTTGTTTTCAAATTATTATAGGATACTAAACTTGAAAATTTGCTTTACAATGTACCTAAAATATTGGCAATTTGACACCAATTTTGAAAAATTATATACCTCCTCATATATTTTTACGCTGAATCTAAATTTTTATCTCAAATGTAACAGTTACAAAAATGCAATTTCTAGTATATTGAATATTATTTACTACATTTAAATATATCTTAAAATAGAGTAATAGAGAGCGATCTATATCTTAAAATATACTCGGAGTTTCAGGTTTAGCCTATTCAATTAATGAAACATAACTGCTATATAAAACCTTACTGTCAAAGCAGTTCTCATGGTCAAACCAATTAGTGAAATCAGACTTTCATTTGCCACTTTTCAACTTAAGTAAAAATATCACGATGTGCTCCATAGCCACACTTTTGTTTATGAATCCCAATTCCAACACACATAGACAGAAACAAGATGGGAATAGAGCCCTTCCATGAGTTTGTGGCCCGAATGAAATCAGGCATTGCTCTCTTCCATTATTTTTGTTTGTCCACTTTACCAAATCTAGGGGCCCTCATTCAGGAGCTCTACATTTTCAAACATCCCTCTGTTTAGTACCTCTAAGTTTTTTTATACCCTGGGAAATGCCTCACAATAAGATTCAGATGGGGGAGAGGTACACATTTCCTTCGTAAAGCAGGACAATCAACTGTGGAAAGGGAGACAGGAAAGGAGAAAGAAACACTGACTGCAGGAGTGGTTCTCGGACAGATCAGCTTTAGAAAGGGATACAATAAAAGCTGAGCACCTACAAAATGATTTCCTTAAAGCTGCCTAAGCTGTGTACCCCTGGAAAATCCCCCATGGGTATACATACCTTGTTTAAAGATATCTAGACCAGAATTATTCCTCTAAGATTATGGTATCTAAGATAGATGTCTAAGATAAGACACACACACATATATATAATATACGTATATATTCAAGTAAGAATTCACTTCCCTGGACTTATTTGTCCTCAAGTCCTCAGTGCAAAACTGCTTGCCATGCCCACTCATACAATTGGCAAAGGGTTTCAACTTAGGAGAACTTCCTACTGGCAGTGACTTGCTGGAGTAATCATGAGGTTGAGTCAGCTCTTCAAAAGAGTGCCATGGCTAATGAGCACTATCTGGCAATATGGGGAAGTGACAGCATAAATGCCATTCAGTCTTCCTGCCTTAAAGTAAGGACGACTTAACCAAACTACTTTATTTTAAATGTTACTAGGTTATCTAAAGTTGGGTTCCTAGAATTCTGGATGAAGGTACATTCCAAGGAACACTCATCTTTAAAGGAAATATGCACAAGATTTTGACTTCATCATATACATAATATCACATGTAAATATAAAGATTTTCCCCCACATAAGAAGAAAATGCAATGCATTTATCAGTCAACTGAGAAAAATGGGACTAGATAGATAGATATTACTAGATAGATTATTAGATAGATAGATCTATTTATTACTAGATAGATATGCTTAGGAGAGAGTGCACATGCTTTATTTTAGGAACTGAATTAATTTTAGTATGACTGAAAAACAAAAGGGCAAAGGAGTGAACAGTAAAGAGAAGCTTGGACCTCCTAGCAGAGTAGCAGAGACTAGATCGTGAAGGACCCTGAAATCCATAGGGCTGATCCTTTTTTTAAAATTTTTTCTAATGTTTATTTATTTTTGAGAGAGAGAGAGAGAGAGAGAGAGAGAGAGAGAGAGAGAGTGTGTGTGTGTGTGTGTGTGTGAGCAAGGGAGGAGCAGAGAGAGGGAGACACAGAATCCAAAGCAGGCTCCAGGCTCTGAGCTGTCAGCACGGAGCTTGACACAGGGCTGAACCACAAGGCTGATTCTTAAGGCAACAGAAGTCATCAGCAGTTTAGTCTTCCCACATGATCAAATTTACACTGTAGAAAGTTCCCTTCCGTAGCAGTGCAGGGAACAGACAGATTAAACGGCAGTAAAACAGGAAAAGCACATGAGAGGCGTGAGGTATTCTGGCTGAAAGATAACGTTGAGTTGAAATAATAGTACTTGTAGTGGGAATAAAGAGAAATGGAAAGACTCAAGATTGTAACACTGGGCATCTCCCAGACCTGATAATCTGTCGGATATGGGCAGAGGAATGGAAAGCAGTGTCACTAAACTGAGGAATAAAAGAAAGGAGAATAGCTCTGAAGTAAAAGATTGAGTCCTGATTTGGATATACAAAGATTGAGCCAGTTAGACATGTGGATGTACAGTCAGAAGAGAGGTCCAAGCCAAAAACAGAAGTGGGGACTTTGGATACAAAGATACCAGCTGAAGCTAGGGGAGTGCATGTAGTAAAAGTGTGGAGCGTAAACAGTGTGTGGGGGAAGGCTAAGACAGGAACACCAACATTCTAGAGCTGGTGCAGAAAGAGCAGCTTGCAAAGGGGACTGAGAGGGCAGCCCAGAGTATCAAATAACTGGAGCAGGTAGGAAATGGAAAGCAAGGGAAACAAGTCCTTCAGAAGAAGAGCATCACAGGCATAAAATGTTGCCACGGTGTAAGTCAACAAGGACTAATTCACATGGACTGAATGCATGTCAGAGTATTTACGGGTGAGAGGTCTTTCCCTGCCTTGGTCACATAAGAGGGAGCACAGTGGATTGAGAAGCAGAGAGGTAGTAGAAGAAGGGAAAAGTGGATATGAAAGAGTGAAGGGAGCTGCCGTAGCTGTGGAGCAACATATGGGCTCTGGGAGAGTTTGTTATCTTACACAGGAAAGATGTAGACAGTTTTAAAGTGATGGGAAAGGCTTGTACACAGAAAATCATTTAAACACTGAGGAGAGAGAGATGATACGCTAGAGTTGAGGTAGAAGAGAAAAGAGGAAGCTCTGCTGAGCAGAGTTCAGAGAAGAGCCTCAAATGGAAGGAGGGACGTTGTCACAGGAGGGAAGGAAGTAGGTGTGCTGGCAGAGCAGTAAGTTTGTAGACTCACTTGTAACTCTTCCCTGAACAAAGTGGGAGGAAAGATCATCTGCAAAGAGCACTGGAAGGAGTGAAGGACTGGGATATAGGGAGATCCAAGACAGCAGAGAATGTGAGAAGCAACTATGTGAAGGAGAGACAGCACACCATGGAAACAGAGTGGGGTCGTTCTGCAGCTTGAACATCTTTGTTGAGGTTGTTGGAATGAATTTATAGTGGCATCAGTCTAGGTATGCAACCTTTATCAGCTGCCAAATGCAGGCAGCAGAGGGCAAGCAGTTGTATTCATCAGGATTAGAGGTTTTGTGAATGCGACAGAAGCATAATAAATTAGCAGAGTTCTAGCAAAACTGTGTCTCAAGCAATAGTCCTGGGACTTTATCCTGGATGAGGAGGAGGGATAAAAGTAAAGAGAAGACAGTAATTATAGGCTGTGTTTACAGTGCTTATAGAATGAGGAGGATGCAATGGAGATAGACAAATTTAAAATACAGTAGAGATAATTGATGGAACAAGATCCTCAAGGAGATAGGAAAGGACAGAACCAATTCATGAGTAACTGGACTTACCTTCAGGAGGAAGGACATGTGTTCCTCTGAGACAGTGAGGGGAGACATAAGGATTGATACAGTTATACGGAGATTCAAAATTGACCTGTCAGAGTCACATTATTTTTCGTAAAATAAATATTTACAAAAAAATAAATAATTTGGGGTGCCTGGGTGGCTCAGTCGGTTGAGCATCCGACTTCTGTTTAGATCATGATCTCAGAGTTCATGAGTTTGAGCTCCACATCTGGCTCGCTGCTGTCAGCCTGTCAGCACAGAGCCCACTTCAGATCCTCTCTCCCCCTTCTCTATTTGCCCCTCCCCTGCTTGTTCTCTCTCTCTTTCTCTCCCTCAAAAAATAAAGAAAATATTAATAATTAATTAATTAATTGCCTAATTTTAAGAGAATCTACACAGTAACTTTCATACTGGTTAACTAGAGACAGATTGAGAGATCATGATAGTTTCATAATAAAGTCAACACATTATGGAAAATACAGTTAGAAATTTATGTGAACAAAGACACCTTCTACAATAATCATTTTAACAAATGTAGGTCACCCTAATAAACATTTTTAGTCTCAAGGTTATAAGTCAACATTCACAAAACAAACAAGATTTCTCAGAAAACTACTAGTTATTGTTTATAGTTTCAAACTCCCATTATGTTTTCTAGCCAAGTTTGAATTAAAGAAAATGGAGCTTAGCTCTAAAAAGAACCAGAGGTCCTTGGAGAAATGGCTAGTTTCAGGACTGGGGCAGGGAAAGTATAAAAAGAACCTGGAGCCTGTTAGACCAGATAGTAGGGCAGTGCTGAAAAAATGATGGACACAAATGTTAAAAGGATGTCAGAGATAGACCAGAGAAGCTCCTGGAGACCAAATCTGGGATAACTGGAGCATTAAAATTAATAATGACAGAAATGGATTATAATTTAAAAAAAAAAAAAAACCATGAGTACGTACTAATAGTCAATAAAGGGAAAGAGGGGAGATGCTATGGGTTCAATTGTGTTTCTCCCAACCAAAAAATAATTTCATATAACCTAACCTTCAGTATCTGAGAGTGTGATATAATTTGGAGATAGTCTTTACAGAGGTAATCAAGTTAAAGTGAAGTCATAATCCAATATGACTGGTGTTCTTATAAAGGGAATATTTGAGTGAAAATATGCTCAACATCACTAATCATAAGGGAAATGCAAATCAAAACCATAATGAGATATTGCCTTACATCTGTTACAATGGCTAGAATCAAAAATATAAGAAATAACATAAATTAGTGAAAACATGGAGAAAAAGGAACCCTTGTGCACTTTTGGTGGCTATATAAATTGGTGCGTCCAACTGTGGAAAAGTATGGAGGTTCCTCAAAAATTTGAAAATAGGAATACCATGTGAACCAGTAATTCCACTACTGGGTACTTACCTAAAGATATATGTGCCCCTATGTTTACTGTAGCATTATTTTCAAAAGCCAAGATACAGTAGCAGTCCAAGTATCCATGAATAGATGAATGGATATATACATCTAAAATAGAATATTACTCAGCCATAACAAAGAATGACATCTTGCCATTTGTGACAACATGGTTGGACTAGAGGGCATTACGGTAAGCGAAATATGTCAGACAAAACAAATACCATATGATATATGTGGAGCTTAAAAACAAAACACATGAACAAACAACAAAAAAGCAGAAACAGACCCATAAACATAGAGAACAAACTGATCATTGCAGAGGGGAGGGGGTCAGGGAATGGGCAAAATTGGTAAAGGAGAGTGGGAGATACAGGCTTCCAGATGTGAAATGAGTAAGTCACATGGGTAAGAAGTACAGCAGGGGCACCTAGGTGGCTCAGTCAATTAAGCGGCTCACTCTTGATTTCAGCTTAGGTCATGTTCTCACTTTTCCTGAGATCAAACCCTGTGTGGGGGTCCATGTTGATTGTGGAGTCTGCTTGGGATTCTCTCTCTCTCCCTGCCCTTCCCTTGCTGACTTGAGAGCACATACTCTCTCTCTCTCTTTCTCCCCCATCCCGCCTCTCTCAAAATAAATAAATAAATATTTTGTTTAAAAAGGTACATCATAGGGAATATAGTCAATGGTATTGTAATAGCATTGTGTGGTGATGGATGGTAGCTACACTTGTTCTGAGCATAGCATAATCACTATGTTGTACACCTGAAACTAATGTAACATTGTGTGTTAACTATGCTTCAATAAAAAGGGGAAAGGGATATTTGAATACAGAGACATACACAGAGGGAACACAATGTGAAGAAACATAGAAGACTGTCATCTACTGACCAGTGAGAGAGGTCTGAACAGATCCCTCCCTCACAGCCTTAGAAGGAGCTAATCCCGCTGACTTCTTGATCTCAGACTTCCAGCCTCAGATCTGTGGGACAGTAAATTTCTATTTTAGCCACTCAGTTTACGGTACTTTGTCATAGCATCCTTAGCAAACTAACACAGGAGGAAAAGCCCTATCCTGTAGTAAATATGAAAGTAACAATAGAATTAGAAAATCACCCTTTTACAATCACCATAACAGTAACAGTTCATTCAGGCAAGAACCATGAGTAGCTGCTAAAATGCACTGGGTGAAAGTGTGATTAGGACAAAATATTTGCCCAGTTTCAAGGGATTTTCCTCACAGATTACTTAATAATTGCAGAAATAGTAACTTAAAAAGAAGCCTGGCAGAGGCACCGGGGTGGCTCAGTTGGTTGGGCATCAGACTTCGGCTCGGGTCATGATCTCGCAGTCCGTGAGTTCGAGCCCCGTGTCGTCGGGCTCTGTGCTGACAGCTCAGAGCCTGGAGCCTGTTTCGGATTCTGTGTCTCCCTCTCTCTCTAACCCTCCCCCGTTCTCTCTGTCTCAAAAATAAATAAACTTTAAGAAAAAAATTTAAAAAAAAAGAAGACTGTCAGACACAACCTCAACCAAATGATAAAGTTAATACCACCAGTTAATGGGATAAACTTACATCATGTAAAAGATAAAACTTAACGTGTAAGCTGAATCTAATCATGAAGAAACATCACAGATACCCAAACTGACATTTCACAAAAGAACTGACCCGCACTCTTCAAAAGCATCAATGTCATGAAAGACCAAAAATGCTACTCCAAATTAAGTGAGATAAAGGAGAAAACTAAATACCACACAACACGTGTTCCTAGATTTAATCCTGTATTAGGAAAATAAATGGACTCTCAAAAAGTTCAGCAAAAATAAATAATAGTGATAGGTTATGTGTATGTGTGTAAAATATAAGCAGTTTATTATATTAATCCTGAAACTCTTTTGTAAGTTTGAATATTTTTCAAAGTAAAGTGCTTTTTAAAAGGGATTAAAAACAGAAGGATCTACTCAAAATACAGTTTAAATTCATACCAAAAATTAAATTTATGGAAAACTATATTTGTACAGAGTTAATCCTTTTCTTTTTTTCAGAGAATAATATTTACCTTTCAAACAAAATTTTATAATCAATTGAGTATCTTAATTATTTACTTGACATTTACTTTCTCCACTGAACAACATTACTATATTTGCATGAGTCACAGACTTAAAATTTTAGCCCTCACAGCACCGTAAGACGATAAAGATCACTTCTACTATAAAAGGAGACATGAAGGGAGAAGAGGAAAAAAAGAACTAAAAAAACCTTTAGCTTTCCAGAATTTTTATATAGTATATATAGCAAAATTTGTTGATTCCTAAATTATCTCTGAAGTATTAGTTCTTAATATCTATAATTCATATGACCATTATGCAAACATATACAAGATGAGCAAGTGTTCTAATTAAATATAGCCCTCCAAACTCAATCCATTTTTTTGTGCTCAGAAATACCATTCAGACTCAAACAATAGAGGAAAATTACATACTCACAAACAAAGAAAGGTCTGCCCTGATCAAAACATGTTGCTTGGAATCACTCAGTCCAGTAACATTGCTAGGACCCAAAGTGATTTTTTTTTAAATAACCATTTATTTTACATATATGTGGACTTCCATTTTTTGCCCTTGTAGACAATTATGATCAACAATTGGTACAACAAATTGTCATCAATTGTGAAATAGGATAACCTACAACTCTTTCCCTGACACTCCATAGTTATGCTAATTCAATATTTCCTTGCAGTAACTTTTCTTCCTTCTGACATACAGTTATCAGAGTTCAGCTCTTCCTGTGACAGCATCTGAGTCATTGTTAGTCTCTCATTTTTGGCCCATGCATCGACCAGTAGGACTCTTGTGGATCAAAGAGTATTTCACAGACTACCAGCCTATAAAATTACCAAAAAGTAACACAGCAATATTTCTCCGACTCAGTCTCCTCCCATAGAATTCAGGTAACTCAGATTCATCTAAATCTTCTGTCCCAACTCAAAGCAAGGAGAAGAACCCCTGGGAAGTCATACATTAATGGCTTCCTCCTCATTTCTTTGTCTCCCCTGGCTTCTCGGTGTGCAATCTTCGCCAATGTATCTAAGAAACAGGATGTTTCCAATGCCCATAAAATCCCAGCTCACTGAGGATGCCAGCTTGGTGTCAAAACAACTTCTCAGGACTGCTTTAACATGTGCCTTTCTTGTCCCTGGTAGATCTCAAAGCATCACTGTGTGTGTTCTTTTAGTTTTTTTCTTGAGTTTTAGTTATTAAGCAACCTCTATGCCTGACATGGGGCTCAAACTCACGACCCTGAGATTAAGAGTCACTTGCTCCTCTAACTGAGCCAGCCAGGCATCCCTCTTAGTTTCACATAGAAGCTCTTAGGACACACACTTTAACTTTCTCTCTCTTCTCTCTCTCTCTAGTACAGTTCCATCTTGACATTTGTCCAAAAATAACTGGCCAGAAGCTTAAAGATTATCACAGCCTGGTGCAATCATGGGTATATCCTACCCCACTTCCACTTAAGACTAGAATTTGTGGGCATAAAGCCACAAAGGAAAGAGCTGTACAGAGAGAGAGAGAACTCCAAAAATTCACAAGGGGGTCCACTCAAATCTTTGACTTCTTTTTTTTTTAATTAAAATATAGTTGACACAATGTCATATTAGTTTCAGGTGTAAAATACAGTAATTCAATAACTCTGTACATTATGCTGTGCTCACCACAAATGTAAGCTACCATCTGTCACCACATAACACTATTACAATACCATTGACTATATATTCCCTATTCCATACCTTTTATCCCTGTGACTTATTCATTCCTTAACTGAAAGCCTGTATTGCTCATTACCCTTCACCCATTTTGCCCATCCCCCTATCCTCCTCCTCCCCTCTGGCAGCCATCCATTTGTTCTCTGTACTTAGGGGTCTGTTTTCCACTTTTTGTCTGGTTTTCATCTGTTTCTTAGATTTCACATATAAGTGAAATCATATGGTATTTGTCTTTCTCTGCCTGACTTGTATCACTTAGCATAATACACTCTAGGCCCATCCATGTTGTCACCAATGGTAAGATCCCATCCTTTCTATGACTGAGTAACATTCCATTTATAAATATATATATGGTTATATATATGTATACCTACATATATATGTGTGTGTATTTATATATATGTATTTTTATATATAAATATATATATTTATTTTTTATCACATTATTCATCCATTCATCTATCAATGGACACATGGGCTGCTTTGTATCTTGGCTATTGTAAATTATGCTGCAATAAACATAGGGGTGCCTATGTCTTTTCAAATTAGTGCTTTTGTTTTCTTTAGGTAAATATCCCATAGTGGAATTACTGGATCATATCATATCTCTATTTTTAGTTTTTGTTGTCGTTGTGTTTCTATTTTTACTTTTTAAGAAAACTCCATACTGTTTTCCACAGTGGCTGCACCAATTTATGTTCCCACCAATAGTGCACAGGGTTCTCCACATCCTCACCAACACTTATTATTTCTTGTCTTTTTGATTCTAGCCATTCTGACAGGTCTAAGGTAAAATCTCATTGTGGTTTTGATTTGCATTTACCTGATGTTTAGTGATGCTCAGCATCTTTTCACGTGTCTATTTTCCATCTATATGTCTTCTTTGGAAAAATGTCTATTCAGGTTCTCTGACCATCTTTTAATTGGATATCTGGGTTTTTTGGTGTTGAGTTGTATTAAGTTCTTTATATATTTTGGATATTAACCTTTTATCAGATATATCATTTGCAAATATCTTCTCCCAGTCAGGAGGTTGCCTTTTCATTTTCTTGATGGTTTCCTTTGCTGTGTAAAACCTTTTTATTTTGCTGTAGCCCCAATAGTTTATTTTTGCTTTTGTTTCCCTTGCCCAAGGAGATATATCTAGAAAAATGTTGCTAAGGCCAATGTCAAAAGAATTATTGCCTATGTTTCCTTCTAGTATTTTTATGGTTTCATGTCTCACATTGAGGTCTTTAATTCATTTAGAGTTTATTTTTATGGTTGATTTTAGAAAGTGGTCCAATTTCATTCTTTTGCATGTAGCTATCTATCCAGTTTTTCCAGCACATGTATTGAAGAGATTGTCTTTTGGCTATGTGGGGGTCTTCTGTGGTTCCATATAGATTTTAGTATTATTTGTTCCAGTTCTATGAAAAACACTGTTGGTATTCTGGTATTTTGATAGAGATGGCATTGAAAATGTAGATTGCTTTGGACAATAGGGACATTTTAACAATATTAATTCTTCCAATCCATGAACAAGGAATATCTTTCCGTTTGTTTGTATCATCTACTTTGACTGAATTCTTAATGCAAACTCTATGAAGCTGATAAAGAAACTCCAGAAAACAAAGGATGAATAATCCTCAGAGCACACACAAGGCTAGGAATGGTTCACAATACCACCAGCCAGAGAGCAGATATTTTTGTAACACATGAGCCATTGGGTAGAGTCCTCAGAAGGATATCACCTTAATAAATTGGCTTGTAAAGACTATTCTGGACCTGCCTTAACAAATTTTAAAATCAACCTTTGGAAGAATCAGACTATTACCAAGTAACTAAACTGCCAGAACAAAGCCCAGTCAATATTCCTTAAAAGACTACAATTCAACATATAACAAAATGATAATGTGTAGCATTCAATCAAAAATTGCTAAGCATTCAAAGAAGTAGGAATATATAATCCATAACCAAGAAAAAAGAAATCAATAGATACAGACTCAAAGGTAACAAAGATGATAAAATTAACAAATGAGGACATTAAAATAATTATTATAAGTATACTCTTATATTCAAGAATGTAGAGAAAAAACATGAGCATAATAATGAACATGTAAGAATTGAACATGTAAAAAAGACACAAATGGAACTTCTAGAGATGAAATATGTAATATCTTAAATGAAAAATATTCTAAGTGATATTAAAAGCAGGTTAGACAATGAAAAAAATAAACTGGAAGATATGGAAATAGAAATTATCCAAAATAGGGGCACCTGGGTGGCCCAGTGCATTAAGCATCCATCTCTTGATTTCAGATCAGGTGGTGATCTCATGGTTAGTGAGATCAAGCCCCATGTCAGGCCCCATACTGACATGTGGAGGGATTCTCTCTCTCTCCCTCTCTCTCTCTCTCTCTCAAAATAAATAAACTTCTAAATAAATAAATAATTAATTAAGTAAATATATTTTTAAAAAAATAAATTATCCAAAATAAATAAAACACAAAAATGAAAAAGGACTAAAAAAAATTAGAACATTAGTAACCTATCAATATCAAATGATCTAATATACATCTAATTATAATCTCAGAGATAAACAAATAATTTTTAAGAAATAATGATTGAACATGTTTCCAGTTTGATTAAATTATACACCCACAGGTCCAAGAATAAGGATCAATGAAACTCAAGCAGAGTCAACATAAGTAAAACCATAGCAGGGCACATAATAATCCAATTATTAAAACCCAAAAATAAAGAGAAACATTTAAAGGTAGCCAGAGAAAAATAAAAGGACATCGAAAGGAACAAAAATAGGAATGACAACAGTCAAAAGACAATAAGGCAACACCTTTAAAGTGCTGAAAAACCTCAATAAATAGTTTAAATAAAATACTGGACACAAATGAAGAGAAAACAAAATAAGTAGAAAACAGAGCTAAGAAACTACCCCAGAATGTAGCACAATGATTTATTCACTCAATAATGATTTGAATGCTAATATATGCCAGGCACTGTCCTTGCCATTGGTGATATCTCACAGAGCTAAATAGAAAAGTCCCTTTCCTGACCTTGCAGAATTTACAATTTACAGGAGAAGATGTAATAATCAAATAAACAAAAATAAATATATAATGTTGTGCAAGGTAATAGTTTTTGAAGGACAATAAAAAAGGAAAATGAGCTAGAGACTGAAATAGATGGCAATTTTATTTATTTTTTAATGTTTTTGAGAGAGAGAGAGAGCATGCAAGCAAGGTGGGGGAGGGACAGAGAGAGAGGGAGACACAGAATTCAAAGCAGGCTCTAGGCTCTGAGCTGTCAACACAGAACCCAATGCGGGGCTTGACCCTATGAACTGCAAGATCCTTACCTGAGCCGGAGGCAGACACAACCGACTGAGCCACCCATGCACTCCCCCAAATAGATCCAATTTTAGATAAGATTCAGAGTCATAATTTCTGAGGAGATAAATTTTGAGCAAATATCTAAGGAAAGTGATGATCCAGGGTGCCTGCCTGGCTCAGTCAGTAGAGCACAAGATTTTTGATCTTGGGGTTGTGAGCTTCAGCCCCATGTTGGGTGTAGAAATTACTTAAAATCAAATTTAACAAAAAGGAAGTGATGATCCATGAGTATATCTGAAAGTCATTATAGGGAGAGGAAATATACATGCAAAGGCCAAAGTTTAGAAGGAAATGGCTCAGAGAGAGAGATGAAGAATGTGAAATAGAGATGAAGAGACATGGAGGATAGACAGGAGGTCTTAAAGAATAGAGTGCAAGGATGGGGGACAGTCACCATTCAAAGAAACAATGGCTGATAATGTGCCAGAAATCATGAAACATGTGAATCGTTAGACTGAAGAAACATTATGAATCCTGAGTAAGAGAAAAAACATCCACACCCACACAAGTTGTAGTGAAACCGTGGAATGTCAAAAACAAACAAATAAAAATCTTGAAAACAACTCTACATGGTACACTGCTTTATTCTCACTCCTCATGTTTCCTGGATTCTCTCCCTAACACTTATGCCTCATTCTAAGAGGAAGAAAAGTGAGTAATCCAACTGAAGAAAATTCAGGCATGCTCAGCTCTTGTATCTCTTTATGAGCATCTTCCTACTGAAAGTGTATATATTGCCTTGTGGTGAAAGGAAGTTGCATATACAGAAAAAATGAGAGGTGGCCCACTGTGTCAAGGATTATGTGATTTACAACTGTTGTTTATTCAAAAGGACATTAAGCTCTGACTGCAGCAATCAGAATAAGCTTTTAATTTTCTACCCTTCAATACTCATAATAAAGTAGTGAAATTGCTAATATACTAGGGTCCTAAAAAATTATCTTCATTTATTAGTCAAAAGTTGAATAACATAATCTTATGACATGTAAAAAATAGCAATGGTTGGGGGTGGGAGGGAGGGGAGAGTGGGTGATGGGTATTGAAGAGGGCACCTTTTGGGATGAGCACTGGGTGTTGTATGGAAACCAATTTGACAATAAATTTCACATATTGAAAAATAAACAAACAAATAAATAAATAAATAAATAAAAATAGCAATGGTTAAGTTACTAAAATAGCATAGAGAGGCACCTGGGTGGCTCAGTCGGTTAAACATCTGACTTCGGCTCAAGTCATGATCTCACGGTTTGTGGGTTCAAGCCCCGCGTTAGGCTCTGTGCTGACAGCTCAGAGCCTGGAATCTGCTTTAGATTCTGTGTCTCCCTCTCCCTCTGACCCCTCTCTCTCCCTCTGTCTCTCTCTAAAATAAATAAACATTTAAAAATTTATTTAAAAAACTTTTAAATAAAAATAAAATAGCATAGCAAATTTTAAATGTCACTTAGATTTCTTCCCAAATCATGTTTATCATGTCCTTTAACTATGTTCCCACTAACACTTTTGAATTGTTTTAGGAAATGCTTTCATTTTCCCCTAAGGTGAAATTCATATAAAATTAAACATTTTAAAGTGAACAGTTCAGTGACATTTAGTGCATTCACAATGTTGTGCAACCACCACATCTATCTAGTTCAAAGCATTTTCATTATGCCAAAGGAAAATTCCAGTTTTTCATAAGTTACTTCTCCTTACATTTCCATTCCCATCCCCAGACCCTGACAGCCACCAATCTGCTTTATGTCTCTCTGGATTTACCCATTTTGGACATTTCATATAAATGGAATCATATAACATGTATGATTTTACTTCTGCCTTCTTTCACTTAGCCTAATATTTTCAAGATTCATCTACATTTTGACATGTATCAGTACTTCTTTCCTCTTTAAAGCTGAATAATATTTCATCATATGTATATAACATAATTTGTTTATCCATTCATCCAATTCATGGATATTCAGGATATTTCCACCTTTTGGCTATTAGGAATATTGCTGTTATAAACATGTATGTCCTTCTATTTAAGTATCTCTTTTCAGTTCTTTGGGATATAGGAGTAGAGCTACTAACTCAATGTTTATTTTTTTAAGAAAGCCATATCTTTTAAATTTTACAATGCTGCATCATATTCTGTCATAACTCTAAAACATTCAGTTATCCCATTCAACTTTTGTCTCTCTAAAATAATATTTAAATTTTGTCTCACTGTTTTCAAATACATGTCATTTGTTTTGCATGGGTTAATACCTATTAAGTATAAATGATACATTAAAGAATTTCTACATACTCAAATACTTTTAAGCAATTGATACCTATATCTTCAAATTTCAGAGATATTCTGCCATGCTATTTTACTGAAAATTTAACTTATTTTTTTAACATCCAAGTGCTATTTGTATATTAAAAACTTCTCCCAAGAATATGATTTAGCTAAAATTCTGAAATGAGCATTTGTTAAATTTAGATTTGCAAGCCTGTAAAACTACTTAATGATAGTTCTAGTAGGTTCTTTCTCATTGGCTGGCATTAAAAACCTGCTATTTTATCTCCAGCCAACTTAACTGAATGCTATTTGCTCAAACTACCCTGACCCATAATAAATTAAATATATTCCTAGCAAACTTATTCAACAAAAATATCTCTACCATTTATATGAAATGAAATCCATGTTATAATTGTAATTCCAAAGTTAAAATAAGTAGAACATTTTCTAAATAGATTTTAATGGTCAATTTTCTTTACTATCCGCATATCTTATTTCCAGCATAAGTGTCTACTTTGAAATTATCCTAATTTTAATCTTTGATCATCAGTTCTCTCATAAAGTGAAAACTAAAACTACATTCTTGAACCATCATGACAATTTATTGTGGTCAGAGCCTTTGTCACCAAAGAACTGCCTTTAGCTGGAATAATTCCTCACTTATGACCATATCATGACTTTCACTTACCTAATCTGGTTATATGGACATATAAATACATACATCCACCATCTCGTGCATAAAGTTTTACAAAAAGAACACACCAGCTCTGATTATCTGGTATTCCATTTTCCTAGCCACCACTCAGAGTCATTACAGCATGAAGAAAGCAGCATCGCACACAAAGTAAAAACAGACCTAAACAAATAATCACAATGTATATCAGGATTGCCGTAACAGGTGTGTGACTTCACAAAGGAGGAGGAAAACTGCTGAGCCTGGGTGTCTCATGCTTTCCTAGGGAAGTAATAGTCATGGTAGTTTTACAGAATATACAGGAAATTGCCAAACATGTAAGGAGGAAACATGAACAAATGCAAGGCTCAGAGGCCAGATGCATCATGATAGCTTCAGAAAAACCACAGGTAGGTCATCTAGAACTGCTGCTTCAGGCAAGTGTGAAGGACAATAACCAGAAGAGGTAAACAGGGGCTAGACCACACACAGCCTCACAAGCATGCTAAGAAGCTGTAATTTAATTCTGTAGGTATTAGGAACTACTAAAAGGTTTTCTTAAAGGAGACTGGTCAGGAGCTCTTTGCTTAGTCCTGTTAAGACATGATAGAGTTAGGGGGTTGGCTCAGTTGGTTAGGCATCAGACTTCGGCTCAGGTCATGATCTCATGGTTTGTGAGTTTAAGCCCCGTATGGGGCACAGGCTCTGCTGGCAGCTCAGAGCCTGGAGCCTGGTTTGTATTCTGTGTCTCCCTCTCTCTCTGCCCCTCCCCCACCTGCATTCTCTCCCTCTCTCTCTCTCTCTCTCTCTCTCTCAAAAATAAATAAACACTAAAAAAAAAAGACATGATAGAGTTAGAATGAATGGCATTAGCAACGACAAAGGAAAAGATGGAATTTATGCATATATGTAGGGTATAAAATGAACAAATCTCAGTGTCTGATTAGAAGCTCAAGCTGAGGTGTGGCAGGGGTAAGGGGTAAAAGAAGAGCATGATTTCCAGGTGGAACTTCTCTTGGGCTAAACCCAATTCAACCTCTGCCATGAATTGTGACCTTGGTGTCCACACCTCACAAAGGAGGGGTGAGGCTCCTTTTGGGACAAATATGCTGCAATCTGACATTATGAATGTAGCCTTTCTGGGGACACAGAGGGACAGCTCCAGTGCAGACAGGAGGATGGAGGAAAAAGATCATTCACAAAAACCCAGGCTTGCTTGCTATAAAAGATACTCAATGCTAATAGCCACAACTTCTCAAGCATCTTTTTTTTCAAGTTTTTATTTATTTATTTATTTTTTATTTTGAGAGAGACAGAGAGAGCATGAGCAGGGGACGAACAAAGAAAGGGAGAAAGAGAATCCCAAGCAGGCTCCACACTTTCAGCATAGAGCCTGGCATGGGGCTCAATCTCATGAATTGTGAGATCATGACCTGAACCAAAATCAAGAGTTGGACACTTAATTGACTCAGCCACCCAGGTACCCCATCAAACATCTTTAAATACAGACTTGTTTGATAAGTTCAAAGCCTTATCATTTGTCCATTTTGTGTATAAAAGGAAACAATAATGTAAGTTTTTTAAAATATAAATGTATATAAAACTCAGTATCTACTATACTGTGCCTGCTTCACTCTTAATGAAAATCAAATGTGACTGTTTGATTGTAATATTCTGGGCATTGGAAATGAATTTCACTTATACCAACATCTAAAGGACCATGCAGTAATCAATAGTGTGTACAAAGTACTTGCCACAAAAGGTGAACCTTAGTTTTCTCCTTCCTCTACAAAAGACAAACAAGCAAACAACAAATCCCCAAGGAGCTTATAAATGTTACAGGAAGTTTATAGGTTAAGCCAGATTTTTGTAAGGCTATTGATTTTTTAAAGTTCTTACCAAAATTAATTTACTTCATCAAAATAGCAACATCCCCTTCCTTTAAATTGTTTTCTTTCAATGAAGAAAGAACCCTAATACTATCAATCAATAACCTTCATTCTTCCTGTGTCCATGCTATTCCAAAATTTTGAATTATATGTCCTTTTAGGTCACTGGGGTCTCAAAATCTATATTTTTTATACAATAGTTCCTGTGGTGAGCAAATACATGTTAATGCTTCTACCAAAGGTGCTTAATAGAAAAGCTATAAGTAGAAAGCATTGTATAATTTAATAAAATTTTTAAAAATCTTCAAACTCCAGTAACATTTTACTTGGACTTTTTTTAACACAGGAAATATTATTACAAGTTTCAGTCTGTGGGTTGTAGTGCTCCTAAAACAAACAAACAAAAACCTCAAAAGCCATTACCAAATGGTTCTTAAGGTTTTCTTCCTCAACTCTATTCACATGTGCAACCAATTCATTTTGCTATAATATGTATTCATTTTTAAAATACACTCAATTCCTTCTATGAGCAAAGCACATGCATCTTTACTTAAGTACACAGAAGTAAATATCACTGACAAGAAGGTCCCTATCCTCATAGAGATGAAAGCCTTCTGGTGGTGGAGACAAACAGTAAACTAGCAATAGAAATAGAAATAGAAATAAGAGGGGGAGAGCCAAGATGGCAGAACAGCATGGAAGTTTTTTGTGTGTCTCGTGTCCATGAAGTGTACCCAGACCAACACTAAACCATCCTGCATACCTATAAAACTGATTGGAGGATTAACACAACAATCTGCACAACCTGAACCACAGAATTCAGCAGGTACATGGCATGGAGAGGTGAACTTGGGGAGTGAGAAGCTGTGGGAGACAGGGAGGTGCTTTTGCAGGTGGAGAGAGGATGGAGACAAGGGGGAGAATACGGGAAAAGCACCCCTCCCCAAAACCAGTTAGAGAGAAAGTGGAAAATTGGAAACAGCCGCAGAGACTGAACTAAAAAGGGAGAAAGGAGAAAGGAGAGGGTTTAAATTCCATTAAGACTGTAAACAGGGGGAGCACAGAGTCTGCAACTCCACAGCTTGATACCTGGCGGTGCTCTGGTGGGAAGGGTGAATCCCCAGGAACAGAGTGGGGTCCGGGAGGTTCTCAGGCCACACGGGGAAAAGCAGTTCCACTACTGGAAGGACATTTGGTAGAGGCTGTGAGGCCACCAGGGCCCAGCAGACCACAGAGAATGGCCATATTCGCTGGTGCTGGAACAAGGTTGTTGAGGGTGAAGCCTGGTGCCAGATGTGTGTTGTGATTTTCCATAATCCCTGAAACCCTGCTGCTACACTATCTCGCGATCTTTTTGGGGGGCCACCTGGCCACAGTCTCAGGGCACTGGCAGCAGCAGGGTCCAGCAAGCGTTCCTGGGTGCAGCCGACATTCAGCCAGTGTTCATTCAGCCACTGTTCGGTGAGACCCTCCCACAGAGGGGCCGAACGGGTGAAAGCCGCAGTCCTTCAGAAGTAAGGGGCCAGGGAAAACAGCCTCATCTGAGACAAAACTCGGGAGAGAGGCACTGCCTGGGGCCTGGTCACGGAGAGTGGAAAAGCGGGAGTGGATGAAAGCTGAAGACAGAGGACGGGTGCACGATTGCTGATCCGGGAGAACAGACTGGGTAGCTGGGTGGCGCCATTTTCACTGCTCCCACGCATGCACAGACTCACCTATGAGGCTGCTACAATCCACCCCGGTAGGCTGTAGTGCCATCTAGTGGAGAGTGGAGCCATTACACTGAGCCCCGCCCAACTTGGCCAACCTGGCTTTTCAAGAACAGAATGCTCACCTCCTGCTTAGTTTATGGACTATAAAGTGCTTCATAATCTGATCTAGGAAAAACAAAATAATTTCAGTCGTATTTCAGTCTGTTGGCAAGTTCATCTAGTCACTTTTTTCTTTCTTTTTCTTTTCTCTTCTTTTCTCTTTTTCCATTTCTTTTCTTTTTCTTGAATACAGAAAGAGAAAATTCACTTTTATTCTCAATTTTTATTAAAAATATTTTTAAAAATTTGTTTCACTATATTTTTTACTTTTGTGCAAATTTTTTCAAATTCTAGTTTACTTCCATCATTTGATTTTAGTCTACTTCAGTGTATTCATTTTTCAAATTTTCAAACACTTTCTTTTTTTTCTCTTTTTCATTTCTTTTTTTTCTTGAATTCAGAAAGAAAATTCATCTTTATTTTTAATTTTTATTAAAAATATTTTTAAAAATATTTTCCACTATATTTTTTACTTTTGTGTAAATTTTCAAATTCTAGTTTCCTTCCATCATTTGATTTTACTCTACTTCAGTGTATTCATTTTTTCAAATTTTCAAAAGATTTCCTTTTGTTTTCTTCTTTCCCCTTTTTTTCTCTAATCTATCAAGCCACTTACAACACCCAGACCAAAACACACCTAGGATCTAGCATCATTTATTCGATTTTTTTTGTGTATGCGTTTTCAATTTTTTAACTTTAATTTTTTTTTAGTTTTAATTTTTTCTACCTCACTAATTCCTTTTCTCCCTTCAAAATGACAAAAACGAAGGAATTCGCCCCAAAAGAAAGAGCATAAAGAAATGGCAGCTAGGGACTTAACCAACACAGATACAAGCAAGATGACTGAACCAGAATATAGAATCATGATGATAAGAATACCAGCTGGAGTCAAAAATAGATTAGAATCCCTATCTGTGGAGATAAAAGAAGTAAAAACAAATCATAATGAAATAAAAAATGCTATAACTGAGCTGCAATAATGAATGGATGCCAACGCGGCAAGGCTGGATGTGACAGAACAGAGATTCAGTGATACAGAGGATAAACATATGGAAAATAATGAAGCAGAAAACAAGAGGGAGATTAAAGCAAAAGAGAACGATTTAAGAATTAGAGAAATCAGTGACTCATTAAAAAGCAACAACATCAGAATCATAGGGGTCCCAGAAGAGGAAGAGAGAGAAATAGGGGTAGGAGGGTTATGTGAGCAAATCATAGTGGAAAACCTTCCTAACCTGGGGAAAGACAAAGACATCAAAATCCAGGAAGCACAGAGGACCCCCATTAGATTCAACAAAAACTGACCATCAACAAGGCATATCATAGTCCAATTCACAAAATACTCAGGCAAGGAGGGAATCATGAAAGTATCAAGGGGAAAAAAGTCCCTAACCTACAAGGGAAGACAGATCAAGTTTTCAGCAGACCTATCCACAGAAACTTGGCAGGCCAGAAAGGAGTGGACGGATATATTCAATGCGCTGAATCAGAAAAATATGCGGCCAAGAATTCTTTATCCAGCAAGGCTGTCATTCAAAATGGAAGGAGAGATCAAAATTTTCCCAGACAAACAAAAATTAAAGGAGTTACTGACCACTAAACCAGCCCTGCAAGAAATTTTAAGGGGGACTCTCTGAGGGGAGAAAAGATGAAAATATAAATAAATAAATAAATAAACAAACAAACACCAAAAGCAACAAAGATTAGAAAGGACGAGAGAACATCCCCAGAAACTCCAACTCTACAAGCCACATAATGGCAATAAATTCATGTCTTCCAGTACTCACTCTAAATGTCAATGGACTCAATGCTCCAATCAAAAGACATAGGGTAACAGAATGGATAAGAACACAAGATCCATCTATAGGCTATTTACAAGACACCCACTGTAGACCTAAAGACACCTTCAGATTGAAAATAAGGGGATGGAGAACCACCTATCGTGCTAATGGTCAACAAAAGAAAGCCAGAGTAGCATACTTATATCAGACAATCTAGACTTTAAAATAAAGACTGTATCAAGAGATGCAAAAGGGCATTATATCGTAATCAAGGGGTCTATCCATCAAGAAGACCTAACAATTGTAAACAATTATGTGCCAAATGTGAGAGCACCCAAATATATAAATCAATTAATCACAAACATAAAGAAACTCATTGATAGCAATACGATAATAGTAGGAGACTTCAACACACCACTCACAACAATGGACAGATCATCTAATCAAAAAATCAACAAGGAAACAATGGCTTTGAATGACACACTGGACCACATGGACTTAACAGATATATTCAGAATATTTCATCCTAAAGCATCAGAATATACATTCTTCTCAAGTGCACATGGAACATTCTCCAGAATAGACCACACACTGGGACACAAATCAGCCCTCATCAAGTACAAAAAGATCAAGATCATACGTGCATATTTTCAGACCAAAACGCTATGAAACTCAAAATCAACCACAAGAAAAAATGTGGAAAGGTAACAAACACTTGGAGACTGAAGAACATACTACTAAAGAATGAATGGGCTAACCAAGCAGTTAAAGAGGAAATTAAAGAGTATATGTAAGTCAATGAAAATGATAACACCATAACCCAAAACCTCTGGGATGCAGCAAAGGTGGTCATAAGAGGAAAGTATATAGCAATCCAGGCCTTCTAAAGAAGGAAGAAAGATCTCAGATACACAACCTAACCTTACGCCTTAAGGAGCTGGAAAAAGAAGAGCAAATAAAACCCAAAAACAGCAGAAGACAGGAAATAATAAAGATTAGAGCAGAAATCAATGCTATCGAAACAACAAACAAACAGTAGAACAGATCAATGAAACCAGAAGCTGGTTCTTTGAAAGAATTAACAAAACTGATAAACCACTAGACAGTATGATCAAAAAGAAAAAGGAAAAGACCCAAATAAATAAAATCAAGAATGAAAGAGGAGAGATCACAACCAACACAGCAGAATTAAAAACAATAATGAGAATGTTATGAGCAATTATATGCCAATAAAATGGGTAATCTGGAAGAAATGGACAAATTCCTAGAAATATATATACACTACCAAAACTGAAACAGGAAGAAATTGAAAATTTGAACAGACCCATAACAAGGAAGGAAATCAAATTAGTAATAAAAAATCTGCCAAGAAACAAGAGTCCAGGGCCAGAGGGCTTTCCGGGGAATTCTACCAAACATTTAAGGAAGAGTTAACACCTATTCTCTGAAGCTGTTCCAAAAAAATAGAAATGGAAGGAAAACTTCCAAACTCATTCTATGAAGCCAGCATTACCTTGATTCCAAAACCAGAGACCCCACTAAAAATGAGAACTATAGACCAATTTCCCTGATGAACATGGATGCAAAAATCCTCAACAAGATATTAGCCAACCAGATCCAACAATACATTAAAAAAATTATTCACCACGACCAAGGGGGATTATACCTAGTTGCAGGTCTGGTTCAATATCTGCAAAACAATTAACGTGATTCATCACACCAATAAAAGAAAGGACAAGAACCATATGATCCTCTCAAGGTTATAAAAGCCATATATGAACGACCCAAAGCTAATAACATCTTCCATGGGGAAAAACAGAGAGTTTTCCCCCTAAGGTCAGGAACAAGACAGGGATGTCCACTCTCACCACTGTTATTCAACATAGTATTGGAAGACTTAGCCTCTGCAATCAGATAATACAAAGAAATAAAAGACATCCAAATTGGCCAGAAGGAGGTCAAACTTTCACTCTTCGCACAAGACATGATACTGTATATGGAAAACTCAAAAGATTCCACCAAAACACTGCTAGAATTGATTCATGAATTCAGCAAAGTTGCAGGATATAAAATCAATGCACAGAAATAGATTGCATTCCTACACACCAACAATCAAGTGACAGAAAGAGAAATCAAGGAATCGATCCCATTTACAGTTGCACCGAAAACCATAAAAATACATAGGAATAAATCTAACCAAAGAGGTGAAACATCTATACACTGAAAACTATAGAAAGCTTATGAAAGAAATTGAAGACACAAAAAAACGGAAAAAGATTCCATGCTCCTGGATAGGAAGAAAAAATATTGTTAAAATGTCGATACTACCCAAAGCAATCTACATATTCAAGGCAATCCTTATCAAAATAACACCAGCATTCTTCACAGAGCTAGAACAAATAATCCTAAAATTTGTATGGAACCAGAAAATTCCCTGAATAGCCAAAGCAATCTTGAAAAAGAAAACCAAAGCAGGAGGCATCACAATCCCGGACTTCAAGCTATACTACAAAGCTGTAATCATCAAGACAGTATGGTACTGGCACAAGAACAGACACTCAGATCAATGGAACATAATGGAGAACCCAGAAATGGACCCACAAATGTATGGCCAACTCATCTTTGACAAATCAGGAAAGAATATCCAAGGGAATAAAGACAGTCTCTTCAGCAAGTGGTGCTGGGAAAACTTAACAGCAACATGCAGAAAAATGAACCTGGACCACTTTCTTACACCATACACAAAAATAAACTTAAGCTCAAAATGTCTTAAACCTAAATGTAAGACAGGAAGCCATCAAAATCCTCAAGAAGAAAGAAGGCAAAAACCTCTTTGATTTTGGCCACAGCAACTTCTTACTCAACATGTCTCTGGAGGTAAGGGAAACAAAAGCAAAAATGAACTACTGGGACCTCATCAAAATAAAAAGCTTCTGCACAGCAAAGAAAACAATCAGCAAAACTAAAAGGCAACCAACAGAATGGGAGAAGATATTTTCAAACGACATATCAGATAAAGGGTTAGTATCCAAAATCTATAAAGAGCTTATCAAACTCAACACCCAAAAAACAAATAATCCAGTGAAGAAATGGGCAGAAGACATGAATAGACACTTCTCCAAAGAAGACATCCAGATGGCAACTGACACCTGAAAAAATGCTCAATATCACTCATCATAGGGAAATACAAATCAAAACCACAATGAAATACCACCTCACACCTGTCAGAATGGCTAACATTAACAACTCAGGCAACAACAGATGTTGGCAAGGATGCGGAGAAAGAGGATCTCTTTTGCAGTGTTGGTGGGAATGCAAGCTGGTGTAGCCACTCTGGAAAACAGTATGGAGGTTCCTCAAAAAATTAAAAATAGAACTACCCTATGACCCAGCAATTGCACTACTAGGTATTTTTCCAAGGGATACACGTGTGGTGTTTTGAAGGGACACGTGCATCCCAATGTTTATAGAAGCATTATGAACAATAGCCAAAGTATGGTAAGAGTCCACATGTCCATCAGTGGATGAATGGATAAAGAAGTTGTGGTACATATATATAAGCTAATATATGTGGTATATATATATATATAATATATATATATATATATATATATATATATATATATATTATATATAATGGAGAATTACTCGACAATCAAAAAGAATGAAATCTTGCAATTTGCAACGACGTGGATGGAACTGGAGGGTATTATGCTAAGTGAAATTAGTCAGTCAGAGAAAGACAAATACCATATGACTTCACTCATATGAGGTCTTTAAGAGGCAAAACAGATAAACATAAGGGAAGGAAACAAAAATAATATAAAAACAGGGATGGGGACAAAACAGAAGAGGCTCATAAATGTGGAGAACAAACTGAGTGTTACTGGAGGGGATGTGGGAGGGGGGATGGGCTAAATGGGTAAGGGGCATTAAGGAATCTACTCCTGAAATCATTATTGCACTATATGCTAACTAATTTGGATGTACATTTTTTTAAAAAGAAAATTTTTTTAAAAAGAGAAATAAGTAGAATTAAGAGGGGTAAAAGCAAAGATGTTAAATGGTTTATCTGCCATCTTGTTCTTCCACTGCTGACCCTCAGCCCCAGTCTCAGCTTTTTTTTTTTACATTCTGAGATAAAATTGCCCAAGTTGGGTTGGCAGCTAGTTAGCTCTTTTTTTTTAATATGTATATTTTTAATGTTTATTTATTTTTGAGAGAGAGAGAGACAAAGTGTGACCAGGCAAGGGATATAGAGAGAGGAAGACACAGAATCCGAAACAGGCTCCAGGGTCCAAGCTATCAGCACAGAGCCGACATGGGGCTCAAACCCATGAACCGGGATATGACCTGAGCTGAAGTCAGATACTTAACCAACTGAGCCACCCAGGCACCCTGCTAGTTAGCTCTTTATTAAGCCAATGGAGGTACCAGGGAAAGATAATAGAAAAACAAAGAAAAAGTAGAAAATCCAGAGCTGTTAATGATAGTGTGGAAATAACAGAGCTGCTTCTGGGAGGAAAAGAATCACAATTATAAAATCAAAACAGCTTTAGCTAGGCTGCATTTTTACCACCTTTGCTGGCCATGATGGAGTAACAGGGACTGGATTTATTCCTCCAGCTGAAACAAGTAGAAAAATGGACAAAATATATGAAACAGTGGCTTTGTGTTTTCTCAAGAGGAGGCATTAAAACTTTTAATTGTTTTTTTATGGAACGCCAGGTTTCTCTGAATGTGGATCTACACAGTTGCATTATAACCGGGCAGTATCATTAGAGATTTAACGCCAAAAGTACAGTACTCTTCTGGCCTCAGGCAAAACCCCTCATATTTCTGCAAAGAAAGCACCTTTACTCTGACAGGAGGAACATTGCAATTACAGAGCCCAAAAGCACAAAGTGACCATTCTTAGATATTAACATGGAGCCAGAGGGAAATGATGGACATTACCCTGAGAATGCTTAATGGACTCACCAAACTGAGGAAGCTGAAGAAACCAGTAAACTATTAGCAACCCATCTTCCAGGACATCATATTTCTTAAGAAATTGGGGTCCCTGGATGGAGAAGGGACTCAATAACAGATAAACTGAGAGTGCCTCAAGGTCTCTGCCATGCTCCTACCACTGAGATCAGATCCTCTGGAGGTTCAGCTGTTACTATGGGACTTGTTAAACACACTTCAAATGAGAATGTTACTTGAAATCTAAGAAAGGTGGTCAAGCATCCTAGTAAGTACTGGGACTGAGACAAAAGAAGCCTGAGTCATTTTAGGAGAAATGGCACTGAAATGGATGGCAAGCAACAGAGAGAAATACCACTCACTAAGCACGATGTGGGCTGGGCATTGAGTGTTATGTATGTAGTCCAAATACCCAGGACCTTTATGTCTGCAGCAGACACCTTCAGAGTCCTATAAAGGGTGAACCATGGAGTAGAGAAGACCTGTAATTCACAACACAAATTCATACATCTGAGCCTAAATGCCCAAGTCAGAGGCCACAAGCTGGTCACATTTGACCAGTAAAATATTTTATTTGGCTGCACAATGTTTTAGAAATCATAAAATTTCTCATAAAAATTTATATTTCTGGCTTCTCTGAAAATGTTGGAAAATCTGGGAACACTGAATAAAGGCAGCCTCCTTTATTTACTGGAGCATGTACCCTCTAGTCATCTCTGTCCCCACCTTTCTCAATGACTTTACATACAGTGTGGTAGACATCCTTCCCTATTCCTTCCTTTCAGATAAACCAGTTTCCTTTGAGGCAGTGATGAACCCAGCCCCCAGCAAAGTACTCACTTTTGAAAACATCCTCTTGCAGCTAAAAGTAGCCATGTGACAATGTTCTAGCCAGTGAAACACAAGGGGAAGACTTCTGAAAAGTAAAAGAAGGTTCTGCTTTTCCTCATAAAAAAAGTAACACCCCATGCCTCCTTCTTCTGAACTTGATCAAGAATGTGATAAATGTTGGTGAAGCAGCCATCTTGTCAAATGAATAAAATCAGCTAATGGAACTTAGTCCTGGGGCTCTGGAGTGGACTCAGAAAAGTCCAAATGAGGTGATTAAATGTCAGCTCTCTGAATTCAGGCCCTCAACAAGCAAGAACCCAGGGCAGGAGAAGCAGATGGGGCCTGGAGATTGAACTGGGGAATGCACTCTCTGCTAATTAGGCTGTAGTGGTTTCACACAGTGCTTTCACTATGACCACCCAGACATTGTTCCTTTGGCATTTCAGAGATCCTGTCTTTTTTCTTAGGTAGAATAATGAGTCCCTGGAAGAGGATAAACTCCTTATGCTGTCACATTTTCCACCTGGAAATTTCCAAATTCTGTTTCATTTGGCATCATTAAGTACTTACATTTTTGTTCAGAATCAGTTTTCATTTTTCTTAATGTATTCATGGTGCTCTCTATCCTGTTATAAGGCACAGTTTTTGTAAATGCCATGGTCAGTCTATCAGTAGAAATTGGACTTGTCCATAAGTTACAGAGATGAAAAATAATGGCATATATGGAAATTTATTTCTATCTTACATAAAAGTATGGAGTTAGGAGTGCAGAACTGATAATACAGCTATGTTTCCCAAATCCTCAGGGACCCAGGTTCTTTTCAGCTCACCACTATGCTATTCTAAAATGAAGCCATATTCTGTGAGGTTCAAAATGGCAGCTGTTGCATCTATGGTTCAGTCAGCAGGAGAGAGGAAGGGATGAAGAAGTGTGGATTAAACGCATGTAATGGTTGTCTTTTAAAGAAGGCCCCAAAAGCTACCACAAGACACTTCTGTTTACATCTCATTGGCCAGAATTTGGTCATATGCTATAAAGGAAGCTAGTTACCTTTATAGTCATGGTGGCTAGCTAAATAAATTAGTAATAATGGAAGAAGTGACAAAATGTTGAGAGATATCTATCTATGTCTACTATAGAAAGTTATAGAAACTGCCCATTAAAATCTTGCCTATCTACAAATATACAAAAGAATTAATCTTTTCTTAGAGAATGCAAAGTGCATTGCTCAGAGTCAACATGAAACCTACATTCACAGTGAATCCATTTGTAACAATCATCTGGCCCCAAAGGCATTGATTACCTCACATACCTTATTCTCACAAATAAGCTATGTGAGGAGAACCCTATGGCTCATGGTTTGGAATAGACACTTCTCAAGGACAAAACTCTGAAGACAGATTCCAGTTAGGAAATTAGGAGCCACATCAACCTCATGCATGGCCAGGAACCAAAAAGAGATGAGGAACACGTGGGCCCAGTGGCACCGATATCTTTAACCTACTCCTGAATGGAATTCACGTCTACTTGAGAAGTCTCATTTGCTTTTATGAGTTAATATCCAAAGGAAAATCAGTTTCTAGCAGAACCTTAATTTTAATGTCATGCCAAAGCATGAGTTGTAAATTAGAAAAAAAATCTTATCTGAATAAATTTGTTATTATAAAATTAAAAAAAAAGAATTAATCTTTTCTTTATTCAAATCACTGGGTATCTCAAAACAAGACACCTTTCTAAATATAAGATTGTCATTAATATCTTTTAATAAGTATACAGTTGGACTTTCTAATGTTGTATCATGTCAAAAAACTATTAAAAATTACAATGAAAACAAATAGCAGTTGATTGTTCTATGGAGCAACAGTTGGGTTATTTATCAACCTTTCTGATCTTTGTCAAACATAAGAAAAGTATTTCAGTGTAGTTTTAATTTTATTTGTATTTTAAAATCAGCCCACTAAATATCACTTACAACTTTTATTAATACATTTAGAACTTGCTTTCTAAGATCTTAAAAGATAAGGTATAGCTACAGACTTGATTTCCACTCACTGGAGTTCATTCGCTCTCCTTAAATACCTCATAAGTTTACTGTCTATTATCTGTGTTTCCAAAAGTGTTGAATCTCCTGTTTGTTTGTATTTCCTGAAAAGATGTTTCTTTATTTGGCATGGACACTACAATTTTAAGACAGTAATATCTAAATTTGACAGATTTCTCTATACAGTCCTTAGCATATAAAACCAGTAGAAGTGAAACTATTTGTAACAAGTATATGTATTCATTCAATCATTCTTATTAGCTCTATAATAATAGTAAATATGAACATACTATTCTCTTTTAGCCTAATGTAGAAGACTGTATGTACATATAATATAAAAAGTATGATATAGAAATCTATTTTAGTGTATTAGAATGATTGGGTAAGCATGCCAAATATCTCACTAAATCAGAACTGAGTCTGTTTAATCATAAATTTCAATAATGTGTTTTAAAGAAATTTCAAACTAAATAATTAGAACCACTTGGATTAATGACAAAGATAATATTGTAAATTCTTTAATAAAAGGTTAAACCCAATTTCATAAGCACATTGTTGACACAAGTAACTGATAACATAAATTTATAAGTGTTTAAAATACCATATATACTACCCTAAATAAAAGGTATATAAAATTTGGAATGTAGGTTTATTAGTTATGATATAGGAAAATATCTTATTAAAAAGTGCCTCAAAGAGCTAGAAAGTTGATTTCTCTCTCCCATAGTAGTCCCATAAAGTCATTCAGATTCCCTCTATTTTGTTGATCCATCATTCCATAGGGTATTCCTTTTGGCAGCATAGTACAAACTGGTTCATCAGCATCATGTCTACGTTCTAACCTCAAGAAGTAGGGGAATAAAAAAGAAATGGAAAGAAGCAATTTTTTAAGGGGCATGACCCCAAAGTTGTGAACATCCTGCTGCTCTCCTCTTGTCTAGAATTTAGTGCCTACCCACATCTGTCTGCAAGAGAGTCTGTGTAATACAGTTACTAGCTGAGCAGCCATGTGCCCATCTGAAACTGAAGGGTTCTGTTATTAAAAAGAAGAAAGGGAGACCCAATAGAGGGGACCCTTAGCAGTCCCTGTCTTATCTGATCAATACACTAGCAGATGTCAAATGAATAAGGTAATTTAACATATGTTGTAGAAAACATCTCTTGTAGAAAAACAAATCATAAGCATATATGACCTCTTTCATATGAATCAATAAAATTATTAAATGAGTATTAAAAGAGTTTTGTCCTTGATCTACTATTATTTCAAAAAAGTTGGAGATTGAGTCCTATAACACTATCAACATATGGGAAATATTCAAATTTGGTTGCTAAGTTACCATTTTATTTGATACAAATTAAAAATCTAATTAAGTAATTTTTAATAATAGGCAAGAAACTGCTTACATAAATTTAAAGTACCCTAAATTAATTCCAAGTAATGATTGTAAGTGGTTCTAAACAAACCAGTTGATTAAGAACACAGTGCTTAAAAAATAAAAATTATTGAAAGAATAAATATAAATCATCATTTTACTTGAATATAATTCTTTTCCTATTTCTTGCTCATTCTCATAGACTTAGTAACCTTTTCTGACAAACCCCACAAGAAGATATACATAAGAAGTATGGATTCATTGGCATTCTCATTTCAAATTACAATTAAGAAAGATGTACATCACAATGAATTTAACAGAGCAGACTTGGATTTGCTCCCTCCTGCTTCTTTCTAATGTGTTAGTTGGGAGAAAACAAAACCATTCCAGGATCACTGCAGTGATCCTGTGAAAGAAAGAGAAAGAAAGAAAGAAAGAAAGAAAGAAAGAAAGAAAGAAAGAAAGAAAAGAAAGAAAAAGAAAAGAAAAAAGAAAAAAGATGATAGAATTAGATCATATATCTACATTCCCAATGATCAGAAACAGAAAAATATCCTTTCCAAACTTCCCAGCTTTATGTTCTCCAGTCACTCCACAAACCTCTGCTGACTATCTACCTGTGTTAGATGCCATGCTAGGCAGTGGCACACCATAGGGGCATAGTTTATGCTTGCAAAATGTTCACAGTGTCCTGGTAAAGGAAAATAAATACGTGGGCTCTTTCATCTCTATGTAATGGATTAAGCATATTTTGAGGCTCTTACCATAGTGTCCTCATATGTTTAATTATCCTCCCCTCCCTTTTATAAGAAAGCATTTAGAAGGTTCTTTTCTGGGCACAGCACCCAGCTGACTCAGTAGGTAGAGCATGTGACTCTTGATCTCAGGGTTGTGAGTTCCAGCCCCACACTGGGGGTAGAATTTACTGAAGAAGAAGAAGAAGAAGAAGAAGAAGAAGAAGAAGAAGAAGAAGA
>NW_026057580.1:47567202-47586237 GCF_023721935.1 Panthera uncia
GAAGAAGAAGAAGAAGAAGAAGAAGAAGAAGAAGAAGAAGAAGAAGAAGAAGATTCTTTCCTGGGAAATCTTACAAGCCCAAGAGAAAAGCCTAAAGATATCACCCCAGATTCCCTAATGAAATGGCCCAATCAGGTCTCCACACTTAAGTGCACTATTGACATGTCCTGCCCACATGTACACAGCATCCATCCAATTACCTGTATAGATCACCTTGTTTAAAAATATGAGGAGACAGCCAAAGATCACCAGACATCTGGGAAGTGGGTGAGCAGGGTGGTAGGAGAGAGGATTCAAGAGAGGCAGGGAGAATGGGGTCATTACAACTGAGAGGAGCAAAAAATCAGACTTATACTATTGTTATAAAACTGTTAACATATTTCCTGTTTGAAGATCCAATGAATGTTCTACAATAAGGGTCAGCAAACTGCAGCCCATGGGCCATATGCAACCTATCCACCCACAGATTTTGTAAATAAATTTTTATGGAAACACTATTGTGCCCATCATTTACATATTACCTATGGCTGCATTCACACAACAATGATAAAGTTCAACAGTTGAGATGGTGCCCATTTGGTCCACAAAACCTAAAGTATCTACTCTTTGGACTTTGTTAGGCAAAGTTTGTAGACCTCTCTTCTACAAAATGAATCATCTGAATGGTCTCTTCAATCATTCAATTAACCACCTTAGAGAGTAAATAGTGAAAGTACTATGTGGCATATAAATAAGATGCTATAGATGCTATTGAGCATCTTGTTGAGAGATGGGCAAATATTTATATAGCACAGGGACTCAGCAAGCACTCTTAAAGTACATGATATTTGAGTGGAACTTAAAGATTAGATATGTCTTTGATGTCTTTACCTTCTTTTATGCTCTGCGAAGTGCTTCAGGTATTTACTTGAAAGTACAGATTTTTAATTCAAATGTTTAAATAATAATAATAAACCTGTCATTTTTTTATTTGGAGGGAGAATTTTAAGATTTTTTTTAAATGTTTGTTTATTTGAGAGGGGGGGAGGGCAGAGAGAAAGGAGGACAGAAGATCTGAAGTAGGCTCCATGCTGACAGCAGAGAGCCTGATGCAGGGCTCAAACTCACCAACCATGAGATCGTGACCTGAGCTAAAGGTGGGACACTCAACCAACTGAGCCACCCAAGCTCCTCAAACCTGTCATTTTTAAATATTGTCCTTTATATACGCTATTTGTATTACACGTTTATTTAACTTCATTCCTATTTAATTCTTATTGTCAAGGACTTTGAAAAATTTGTCTAAGGAAACTAACAATGAATTCACATAATATTCTCTTCAATACTCTGATCTGGGTAGGAACCACAAATTATGATAAACTGTATGGCAGGGAAGAAGGAATAGTGTGGAGCTTGCTTGGGATTCTCTCTCTCCCCCTCTCTCTCTGCCCCTCTCCCACTTGCATGCGCGCTCTCTCTCTCTCTCTCTCTCTCTCTCTCTCTCTCTCTCTCTTTCTCTCTCAAAATAAATAAAGAAACTTAAAAAATATCTCCCAACAAACAAGGGTCCAGAGCCAATGGCTTCCCAGGGGAATTCTAATAAACATTTAAGAAGAGTTAATACCTATTCTTTTGAAGTCATCCCATAAAATAAAAATGAAAGGAAATTTTCCAAACTCATTCTATGAGACCAGCATTACCTTGATTCCATACCAGACAAAGACCCCACTAAAAAGGTGAATAATAGACCAACTTTTCTGATGAACATGGATGCAAAAATTCTCAAAATACTAGCAAACAGAATCCAACAACACATTAAAAGAATTGCTCACCACGATCAAGTAGGATTTATTCCTGGGCTGCAGGGGTGGATCAATATCCACAAATCAATCAATGTGATACATCACATTAATAAAACAAAGGATAAGAAACATATGATCCTCTCAAGAGATGCTGAAAAAGCGTTTGACAAAATAAAGCATCCTTTCTTGATAAAAACCCTCAAAAAGTAGGGATATAGGAACATACCTCAACATCATAAAGGCCATATATGAAAGGCCCACAGCTTATATCATCCTCATTGGGGAAAAACTGAGAGCTTTTCCTTAAGGTCAGGAACACAACAAGGATGTCCACTCTCACCACTGTTGTTCAACATAGTTTTGGAAGCCCTAGCTTCAGCAATCAGACAACAAAAAAAATTAAAAGGCATCCAAATTGGCAAGGAAGAAGTCAAACTTTGCAGACATGATGATAATCTACATGGAACACCTGAAAGACTCCATCAAAAAACTGCTAAAAACTAATACCTGAATTCAGCAAAGTCACAGGATATAAAATCAACATGCAGAAATCAGTTGCATTTCTATACACCAATAATGAAACAACAGAAAGAGAAATCAAGGAATCGATCCCATTTACAACTGCACCAAAAACCATAAGATACCTAGGAATAAACCTAACCAAAGAGGTAAAAGATCTGTACACTGAAAAGTATAGAAAGCTTATGAAAGAAAATGAAGAAGGCACAAAGAAATGGTAAAACATTACATGCTCATGGATAGGAAGAGGAAACATTGTTGAAATGTCTATACTACCCAAAGCAATCTACACATTCAATGCAATCCCTATCAAAATAACATCAGAATTCTTTACAGAGCTGTAACAAACAATTCTAAAATTTGTATGGAAACAAAGTAATGTTGAAAAAGAAAACCAAAGCTGAAGGCACACAATTCTGGACTTCAAGATGTACTCCAAATCTATAATCACCAAGACAGTATGGTACTAGCACAAAAACAGACACTTAGATCAATGGAACAGAATAGAGAACCCAGAAATGGACACACAACTATACAGCCAACTAATCTTTGACAAAACAGGACAGACTATCCAATGGAAAAAAGACAGTCTTTTCAAAAAATGGTGTTGGGAAAACTGGACATTGACATGCAGAAGAATGAACCTGGACCACTTTCCTACACCATACACAAAAATAAACTCAAAATGGATAAAAGACCTATTATGAGACAAGAAACCATCAAATCCTAGAGGAGAAAACAGGCAACAACCTCTTGACTTCGACTGCAGCAACTTCTTACTAGACATGTCTCTGGAGGCTAGGGAAACAAAAGCAAAAAATTAACTATTGGGACTTCATCAAGATAAAAATCTTCACAGCGAAGGAAACAATCAACAAAACTAAAAGGCAACTGATGGAATTGGAGAAGATATTTGCAAATGACATACCTGATAAAGGGTTAGTATCCAAAATCTATAAAGAACCTATCAAACTCAACACCCAAAAAACAAATAAACCAGTAAAGAAATGGGCAAAAGACATGAATAGACACTTTTCCAAAGAAGACATCCAGATGGCTAACAGACACATGAAAAGATGCTCAACATCATTCATCATCAGGGAAATACAAATCAGGTGTGAGATACCACCTCACACCTGTCATAATGGCTAAAGTTAACAACTCAGGAAACAACAGATCTTGGCAAAGATGCGGAGAAAGGGAACACTTTCACACTGCCTGTGGGAATGCAAACTGGTGCAGTCGCTCTGGAAAACAGTATGGAGGTTCCTCAAAAATTTAAAAATAGAGCTACCCTACAATCCAGCAATTACAATACTAAGTATTTACCCAAAGGATACAAAAATGCTGTGTCAAAGGAGCACATGCACCCCAATGGTTATAGCAGCACTATCAACAATAGCCAAATTATGGAAAGAGCCCAAATGTCCATCAACTGATGAATGGATAAAGAAGATGTGTGGGGCACCTGGGTGGCTCAGTTTGTTAATTACCCAATCTTGATCTCGGCTCAGGTCATGATTTCACAGTTCATGAGATTGAACCCTACATCGGGCTCTGCACTGACAACACTGAGCCTGCTTAGGATTCTCTGTCCCTCTTTCTATGACCCTCCCCTGCTCATGTTCTCTCTTTCTCTCTCAAAAAAGAATTTTTTTTTTAAAAAAGATATGGTATACACACACAATGGAATATTACTCAGCAATCAAAAAAATGAAATCTTGGGGCACCTTGGTGGTGTCCAACTTTGGCTCAGGTCATGATCTCACAGTTTGTGAGTTTGAGCCCCACCTTGCGCTCTGTGTTGACAGCTCAGAGCCTGGAGCTTGTTTTAGATTCTGTGTCTCCTTCTCTCTCTACGCCTCCCCCTCCCCTGCTCATGCTCTGTCTCTCTGTTGCTCTCAAAAATAAACACTTTTAAAAATTAAAAAAAAAGAATGAAATCTTGCCATTTGCAACAATGTGGATGGAACTAGTATGTATCATGCTAAGCAAAATACATCAGTCAGAGAAAGACAAATATCATGTGATTTCACTCATCTGGAATTTAAGAAACAAAACAGATGAACATAGGGGAAAGAAAGGGAAAATAAGATAAAAACAGGGAGGCAAACCATAAGAGACTCTTAAATACAGAGAACAAACTGAGGGTTGCTGGAGGGTTGTTGGGTTGGGGGATGGGCTAAAAGGGTGATGGAAATTAAGGAGGGCACTTGTTGGGATAAACACTGGGAGTTATATGTAAGTGATGATTCACTAAATTCTACTAAAACCATTATTATACTATATGTTAACTCTCTTGGATTTAAATAAAATTTAAAAATTTTTTTCAAATGATAACAAGAAGAAAATATTATTCTCTCTTCCTCTACAGTTGTAGAAATGCATATTTGGTTTTACAACAAAAAGGTTGAATTTACAAATGTAATTTCTAACAAATAAATCTCCTAAAACACCAGGATTTCAAAGATAATTGCTGTCTTATAAAAGTAACCTCTAATATCTAAAAAAATCTCTAATTGTAATAGATTGTCCAAGTATTAATATTTAAACAAACTCTTCCCTGTTTGCCCACAAATTTCTCAGTTTTAGCCCTGGAAGTCTCACATCCCAGGAACATTCTCAGTCCCAAGTAAACCCAGATGGCTGGCCAATATAATCGACATCTTTGTGTTCTAGAAAGTATAAATGCAAGCTAATGTTCTTTGTAAAGTAATAAGAGGATTATTGGTATTTAGTTATTCTTCCTAAAGCAGGAAGATTTTAAATCCTGTGACTGCAATATTCCTTGCTTAACTGAGGAGGTTAAAAACCTGTGCTTCACTTAATAATGCAAGCAACTATAAACTATAAACTTCTGTGATAATTGTAAATAAGTCAACATGTTTCTGAGTTCCCAAATGGACATACATTTTCGTGTTCAAGTACGCACAACAAAGGGAAACATGTTAAATAAGTCTACTATGTAATAAAAATAGAGTTAAGATTAATTTTAAACTGCTAATTAGTAATAATTTTGGTGTTTTCTTAGAATTTAGAGGGACTTTGAGTAGAATGAATTAATAGACTCAATAAATTTCAAATTTTTAAAAAATTTTAAAAATACCCCACCTTGAATGAACCCTGTAGTACTGGATTAGAATCAGAGACATCAGTATAAACTCATGTTTAACTGAATATAAATACAAATGGATATATACAAAACCAAGTATAGACAGGGGTGTGTAAATGGGTTAGTATACATATATATATTACCTAGCTCTGTCTTCAGAGAGGGCCTAGAACCAATGACACCCCAAACTAGTAATGATCAAAACCAAACTTTTGCTCCATGGAACTCATCCAAGAGGGTGGGGGACAGGCAATATAACAACAAATATAGAAAGTATCAAGGATGGTGAGTTCTTAGGATGAAAAAGTATGGGAGCTAAACATAGTAATTTCATAGTAAATTTTGAATGAATTAAACTATCAACCTGATAATATTTTCCCAAACCTGAGATTCTAGTTATTCTCAAAGCTACTTAAAAGTTGAAAGGATAAACCCATAATTACCTATATACTGTTCTCCTAAATTCATCAATTCTTTCTTCTTTTTTTTAATTCAGCAATTCTTAACAATTCCCTGCATTTACTTCCTCTTTTCCCCAGTAGGGAGAGAGAGAGAGAGAGAGAGGGAGACTGTTTTTACATTATTTAACCTTTTACTGAACTATTTGAAAATGAATTGTAAGAATCATGACTTTATCCCTATTTCAGCATGCATTCCCTAAGAATAAGAATATTCTCCTACCTAACTCCAACATACTTATTTCACCTAAGAAAATTAATAAGGTATACTTGTTGTTGCTGGGGTATAATTGCTTCTGAGATATTTTAGTGAAGATAGACAAGAATACATATACACAATTAGTTCATACTGCTATCTCCAATTCAAACCCAACATCCCAGCAGCCTTCCTTAACTACTCCCATTCCATATTTGTATCCTCTCTCCCACAATGAAAAGCCTTGTTTCCCTCCAAAATCTATGTATTCACTCATTCACTAACTACTACACAAACAAGACAGTTGCAGAGTTACAACACCGATATCACTAACAACAAACCCAATAAGAAGAGTTCATATTTGTTTTGTAATTGTCTTTATCCTTGAAATATTTCATCTAAGTGTATATGATCAAAGTACTGTGTTCAAAGTTACTTTAGTTAATTCCTTTTTCTGTGTTGTTATGATAACAACTTTATACACAACAAAGATTGTATTTGTATTAACGTTTGGTTTTTATTTCATCCTTTTGCTTATTTTTGAATATATAAAATGTTTACGTGAATATATAAAATATTCCAAAAGTCACTATATAAAGGTATATTCAGAGAAGTCTAGTTCTCAGCCCTATCCCTTTCTCAATTCTCACCTACTTGCTTATGTAATGACTTTCATTAGTTTCTAGTTTGTCATTCTTGTGTTTCTTTTTTGAAAAATTAAGGAATGTGTGAATGTGCTCTTATTTATTTATTCTCTATTACACAAAGATAGTTTACTGCATACCCTTGCTTTCTTTATGTAATGATATATTCTGGAAATCACTCCATATAGTTATACAAAGATTTCTTTTTGTCACTTTTTCAATGGAAAATTACACCATTTTGTTTCTGTTTAATCTAAGATTCGGTAGTTAGGTTGATTTCAGTATTTTACTAATATAGGTCATTTTGCCATGAGTTGTTTGGGGGCATTTTTGTTTTGTACTTGTAAGATATATCTTCAGGGGCTTACTACTATTTTTATATTTGGCATAATGACTGATTAATGCTAGAGAAATGATTAGGATGGTGTGATAGTTGTCTATATAATCCAACTTCTACCTACAAACAGAATCCTGGTTTAATTATATGCCTCAGTATGCCAACTGGAATACCATGTATTCCCTACTCACTAATAAGGATGCAGACTCAATAAGGAGGGGATTTTGTTGTTCTTTTGTCCTCTGCATTATTGTTGTCTAACCCTTGAACAAAATGCCTACAACCCCAGCTGCCACTTTGCACCATGAAGCAACCTCAAAAGTTAGAATCTAAGTACAAAGATGGCATAGAAGAGAAATGGCACACTGAGTTCTGGCCCAAATTGCCTGCCTCCAGACTTATTTTACATGAAAAAGAAATAAATTTCTATACTGCTTAAGTTATTTATATGAATTTTTCTTATAAATAGCCACATAAAATCTTAGTGACACAAGGGCACCTGGGTGGCTAGATTGGTTGAGTGTCTGACTTTTTGATTTTGGCTCAGGTTGTGATCCCAGGGTCATGGGACCAAGACCTGCATTGGGCTCTGTGCTGAGCACTGAGCCTGCTTGAGATTCTGTCTCTATCTCTCCCTCTGCCCCTCTCCCCCACTCACATGTGCTCTCTCTCTCTGTCAAAAAAAAAACCCACCTTAGTGACACATAAATTGGTACTTGAAAGTGGAATGCTACTAAGAACTTAAGCCAAAGAATGTCAAGGGTTAGTGGAGGCAAAACACCTAGGAAGCTGGTGATTCTTATAATGATGTAGCAAAATACTTAGTCAAATGCTTGCCTCTGTACTTTGGAAGAATGTCCATGTTTCAAAAAAGACTCCAGTGTCAAGGGAAATAGTTGGAATATCCACAATGATCCATGGGTTGGCTCTTGTTTGTCATTTTTAGTAAAGTCTACTAGGGAGAAACAATCTCAGATCAGAGCTATCAAATCTATAAACTGAAATTACAGGAAACTGCCTTAGTGAGGGGGGTGTTCTCTGCCTGAGGTCTGCAATCTTAGTTGAATTACAGACCCACAGTTCAAAGCCTCCAAGCTACAAAAGCAACCACTGCTTCTGTACTTTCAACCAGAGCAATAATAAGTGTCTGTAAAACTGCAGCCTTAACAAGATTTAAGATGGAAGGTGCATCTGTTGGCAATGACAAGATTAAGGATGCAGCTACCTACTAAAGCCATTATTTCAAATCAACCTTGAGGTTGAGAGTTTGGGCCAAAACTAAAACTTGAAACTCTCCAGGCTTTAGAATTATATATCTACAGAGGAGCTAGAGTAGTATCATCATTTTTGGAATAGATATAAGGCCACTGCAACAGCCTGACACTATAACCGTGAAAACTGTCCCTGCCTCCTTGACTTCTATCTTCCAGAGGAAAACCAGCTGCTACTAATGCTCAAGTGTTTACCTTAAAGCAGTTATATCAGATATGCTGCATGGGTGAAAATCTGATATTGGCTTCTTCTTCCTAAGACCAAGAGGAGGTCAGGAGGTCTAGCTGCTATTGGATGCACTAACGACAAGTTCACTAACTCAGAACATTCTTCCAGCTGGGTCCTGCTGACCAATACAATGTTACCTCATAATCCCTGATTTCTTTTGAGCCAAAAGACTTGAATGCTGGTCTTTGACTCTTTTCAAGGGAAGGAAAAAACATCTTCAAAAGAAGACACCTATGCCAAGATTAAAGTCTGCTTTTCCTTTTTTTCAAATAAATCCCCTAGATGAGATCATCACAAGGCTAAATTGAAGAGATGTCTCTTACAGACTTTATGAAGGTGAAACTTGAAAAATGCATAGAACTTAAATTACATATTACTTATTTCAAGTACAATAAACAGCATACACAAAGGGTTGGTAGAGAGAGGGCTCAGGCCTGTCTAAACAACAATGGACTGGTTTGGCTGAAGCTTCAGGCACAGGTGAAGGGATATATTTGGACAGGGCTTTGAATGCAAAGCTCAGACATTTGTACTTTGTCCTGTAGGTGACAAGGATTCGTAGAAAACGATGGATGCTATTTGCAAACACTGTTTTCATACAATTTATATAGCAATACCCAAAGCTAAAACATGGACTCAGCTCAGGACCCATAGGAAACTGCACAAATTCAACTGAGGAGAATGAATAAGCAAAATGGAGTAAATTGGTGGTCAAACTAGCAAATCCCTCTAGTGCTCACCAGCACAGGCAGCAATGGCAGGGTGTGAATGAGGCCAACTCTGCTGGTTTGCAAAAACTCTTCCATTTGTATTTCTACAGAATCAGACAAATCGGTTTGGAGACTTAGGTAGCATATGATGTATTTATTGTTACCAGCTGAGAACTTTTAAATCTTGCCTGTTTTCTCTCCATCATTACTTGATAGCAAGTCAGCATTAGAATGCATCTAGGAGCACTGTAATTCAGATTTGTGATTTGTCCACCATCTGCATTAAAACCTGTTCAAATACATGGTGAACTATTTATGATTGTGTTGGCAATGTCTAACCAAATACAAAGACAGAAGCTCTTCTAAGCTTACTAAGCAATCTTGAATTTTTTGCGTCAATTTATATAGTACTCTATACAAACCTTAATCAAAATAGGATACAAAATACTATCTTTTCATCTCATTTATGTCCAATAGATAGTGTCACTTCACTCTGAAATGCACTATGATTTTTCTCAACCTTAGACAATGTGGTCCCGAAACATGGTATAATCTCAGGTGACTTAGTGAACAACCATTATACCCACATCTGGGCGGTCATCTCAGCCTCCAGATTGTAAATTTGATCTACCAGTTCTTGAAGCTTGGTCTCAGAGAGAGAACATCAGGCCTGGCTTTAAAAAGGTACTAGAAACTAAAATGGATTCAAAGGTAAAAAGAGTATTAAAAAACAATGAGACAAAAAAATATATATACTGTCAATGTCTCTTTAAACAACAGAATAAATTATCTTAGCATGAATGCAAGAGGAGTATTACTATTTGTTACAGTTTATATTTCTCTCTCTCTCTGTCTTTCTGTTTATATTTTTACCACTCTCCTATTTGGTACAAACGTTTTTTAAATTATGTCTTGCCAAGGTCAAAGATAGTTTTCATTGGTGCTTCCCTCTGGAGGGAAAGCAAGGGTGAGTATCATTTGAAAGTAGACAGCTTCTTATTTGTTCTGTTGAAATCCTTGCACACTGCAGAGACTTGATAAAAGCTTAAAAAATAAGGAAAAAATCTACTATCAGTGGTACCATCAAGATCAATGTCCATGGTTATACTGAGAAAAAAAAAAATTAACTCCACAAACTCCAGAGTTTGTGTTTCTGTAGACACATGAGAACCCTTCTGAATTCAGGCACTGAGAGTTCTGATTATCTTTTTTTCCTCCACAAAATGATACTTTCTACTCCTAAAAGGAATGCATAGCCATCAGTTTAAAGATTCATTTAAATTAATAATGTTCTCTAAATTATAGAACAGTCTCCTCAGTGGATAGCATACTATATTAATGTGGAGACAAAGGTGATTGTCTGGCACAGAAATCCAGGAGCTCTTCCTGGGTTACCAGATATTATGAGTTGAATTGTGTCCCCAGAAAAATTTGTTGAAGTCCAGTCCCTTGTACCTGTGAACATGATCTCATTCAGAAATAGGATCTTTGCAGATACAATTCAGTTAAGATGAAGTCATTAGAGTGTGCCCTTATCCAGTATAACTGATTCTATAGGAAGAAGAAAATGCCATGTGAGGACAGACACAGCAAGAACATCATGTGACAAGGGAGACAGAAATTGGACTGATACAGCTGGAAGCCAAGGAACATCAAGGATTGCTGGCCACCACCACAAGCTGAAAGAGGCAAGGAAGGATTGATTCTACCAGATTCTCAGATGGAGCATCATCCTGCCAAAATTTTGATTTTGAACTTCCACCCCCAAAAACTGTGAGAATAAATTTCTGTTGTCTTAAGCCATCTAGTTTGTGGTACTTTGTTATAATATTCCACAAAATTAATATAACAATATTGTATTAGAACAATGGCAGGAAATAGGAGTCAAGCTGGATTGGGAAAAAACAAAATTTGTCTCAGAAAACTTGGATTTGGATCTTGGTTCTGCCACAACCCTGTTACATGTATATTATGTTATTATTATACGCTAGCAAACTATTTTCACTTGAATTACAAAATGATTGTTTTATCCTCAAATTATAAAAGTTTATAATTATGTGCAAGTGGTTCAAGAATCAAGAGTAACCCTACTATTCTGGACTGCTAGGATCACCCTGTTATATTTTACCAAACAACTGTTTGTTTCACTTTGATGTTTTTTAGTTTTATTTTTCATTTTTTTGCGTTTTAGTTTTTTAATTTAAATTTTTGTTGGTTAATACACCAGGAAATATTGGTTTTAGGAAGAGAATTCAGTGATTCATCACTTACATACACCTAGTATTCATCACAAGTGCCCTCCTTAGTGCCCAGCCCCCATCTAGCCCATCCCCCACCCACCTCTCTCCATCCGTCTAGCCATTGTTTGTTCTCTATCATTAAGAGTCCCTTGTGGTTTAATTCCCTCTCTTCTCTTTTTCTACCCTTCCCATATGTTCATCTGTTTTATTTCTTAAACTCCATATATGAATGAAATCATATGGTATTTGTCTTTCTCTGGCTGACTTATTTCACTTAGCATAATATACTCTAACTCCATCTATGTCATTACAAATGGCAAGATTTCGTTCTTTTTGATCACTGATTAATATTCCATTATATATATATATATATATATATATATATATATATATATACCACATCTTCTTTATCCATTTGTCAGTTGATGGACGTTTAGGCTGTCTCCATAGTTTGGCTATTGGCTATTGTTGATAATGCTGCTATAAACATTTGGGTGCATGTACCCCCTTTGAATCTGTATTTTGTATCCTTTGGGTAAATACCTAGTAGTGCAATTGCTGGGTCATAGAGTAGTTCTATTTTTAATTTTTTGAAATAGTGGCTGTATCAGTTGCATTCCTACCAACAGTGCAAAAGGGTTCCCTTTTTTCTGCATCCTCACCAACACCTGTTGTTTCTTGTGTTACGAATGTTAGACATTCTAACAGGTGTGAGGGGGTATCTCATCATGGTTTTGATTTGTATTTCCCTGATGATAAGTGATGTTGAGCATCTTTATATGTGTCTGCTGGCCATCTGGATATCTTCTTTGGAAAAGTGTCTATTCTTGTCTTCTGGCCATTTCTTAACTGGGTTATTTGCTTTTGGTTGTTGAGTTTGATAAGTTCTTTATAGATTTGGGATACTAACCTTTTATCGATTATGTCATTTGCAAATATCTTCTCTCACCCACAGGCTGCCTTTTAACTTTGTTGATTGTTTCCTTTGCTGTGAAGAATATTTTTACCTTGCTGAAGTCCCAATAGTTTATGTTTGCTTTTGTTTCCCTTGCCTTCAGTGATGTGTCTAGTAAGAAGTTGCTGCATCTAAGGTCAAAGAGGTTGCTGTCTGTTTCCTCCTTTAGGATTTTGATGGTTTCTTGTCTCATATTTAGGTCTTTCATTCATTTTGAGTTTATTTTTGTGTATGGTGTAAGAAAGTGGTCCAGGTTCATTCTTCTGCATGTTGCCATCCAGCTTTCCCAACTGCATTTGTTGAAGAGACTTTTTTCCATTGGATATTCTTTCTTGCTTTGTCAAAACTGAGTTGACCATATAGTTGTGGGTCTATTTCTGGGTTTTCTATTCTGTTCCATTGATCTAAGTGTCTGTTTTTGTGCCAGTACCATTCTGTCTTGATGATTACAGCTTTATAACGTAGCTTGAAATCCAGAATTGTGATGCTTCCAAGTTTTTTTTCTTTTTTCGGGATTGCTTTGGCTTTTTGGAGTCTTTTGTGGTTCCATACATGTTTTAGGATTATTTGTCCTAACTCTGCAAAAAAAAAATGCTGGTGGTATTTTGATAGGGATTGCATTAAATGTGTAGATTGGTTTGGGTAGCATAGATATTTTCACAATATTTATGCTTCCAATCCATGAGCATGGAATGTTTTTCCATTTCTTTGTGTAATCTTCAATTTCTTTCATAAATGTTCTATGAATTTTCAGAGTATAGATCTTTTAACCTTTTTAGTTAGGTTTATTCCTAGGTATCATATTGTTTTTGGTGACTTTGATGCTTTTAAAGAATTTGTTTCTTGATATCACAGATTTTTTTTTAAATTCCTACTTTGTAAATTTTAAAACAGTGGTGAGAAAGGAAGTAAAGTATTAATAACTGTAATGAAGAGAAGCTAGAAAGACACTCCGTGTTTATGTGTGTCTTATTGTTGATAATCTCACTTGAAACAGTGAGGTTGGCTTCATAGACCACTGTTATGGACTGAACTGTGTCCCCCTAAAATTCATATGTTGAAACTATAACCCCTCCTGTGACTATATTGGAGATAGTGCCTTTAAGGAGGTAATCAAGGTTCAATGAAACCATAAGAGTGGAGTCATGATTCAATAGGACTAGTGACCTTATAAAAGAGAAGAAACATCAGACCTCTCTCTCTCTCTCTCTCTCTCTCTGCCTTCCTCTCTCACCCCCAACCATCTCTGTCTCTCTGTCTCTCACTGTCTTTCTCTCTCTCTACCATGTGAGGGCAGAGAAACACAACCATCTGCAAGCCAAAAAGAAAGTCTCACCAGAAACTGAATCCTGCTAGAATCTTGATCTTGGACTTTACAGTCTCCTGAACCATGAGAAAATAAATTTCTTTTTTTTTAGCCACCCAGTCTATGTTATTTTGTTATGGCAGCCTGAGCAGACCAAGACAACCATTAAATGTCTGGCAGGGTAAAAGAAGGGCTGCATAATGTGTACAGTTAGAGAAAGTCAGATAATCTAAGTCAAAACTACTATTTTGAAAATACATTGTATCTGAGTCTTCAGCAACATCTTGGTTTTCTTTTTAACATATTAAGGAATAATTTTGGGAAGTCTTTGAAAAACAGATTCCTGTGCCATTGGGCCACAGCCTTAGAGATTTTAATTCAGTAGGTCTAGGGCAGGGTCTGGGTTTTGTTGGTCTTGGTTTTACCTTCCCCAGATGATTCTGATGCATCACCAGATTTAGAAACCACTGTGCCAGGGAAGCATATCAGAAAGGATAGAGTCAATGAGTGCAATACCCTTCTCTCATGTTTTCTTCTCCTCTTCTCAAACCTGCGTATCCCTTACCAACCATTCTCTTACCAGTAAAATGATTTTAAATTAATCAGTGTTGAATTGGAATCTGTGTGTAGAAATTTTCCGAAAAACAACAAAAAACCCCACCACTCTCTGGTCCAACAATTAGATGGTATGCAAAAAAGCGGAACAAAAGCCTGAGAAAGCCACTGAATCAATTCTATCTGCTCAAGAGGTCTGTTACAGATTTCTAGAATCTTGTATTCAAAATGGCCTTCTGGATTCATCTATTTACTTTCATTTCACCTTTGCATTTTTTGTCTCCCAGACTAGAAAGAAGTGAAATTCCAACATTCCTTTTCCCTCCTCTCCCTCCTCTCTAGTTGGTCACCAAATCCTACTGATTTTGCCTTTTTAAGTCTGTCTCAAATACTTCTCTACTTCTATATTATCCATAAGCTCTCTTATTTCTGATACATACAATTTCACACATAATTATTGCAATAGCTCTGGTTTTCCTTGCTTGCAGTCTTGACCTGCTGTGATCCAATCCAGATTCAGGTTTTTCATAGTCCTGACAGTGACTGGCAGGGTTCCTCTTCCTTTCAAACTTAACCTCTACAGCATTACCCCAGCTCTGACCCCTAAACACACACTGACCCCAGTCACACTGAACTGTTTTATTCTCTCAATAACTTATTATTCAAATGAATTCCCACATTAGCTATTGTCAACCATGTCTCTGCTCAGAATAGGACTTCCCCAAGACTTGTCCAATTGTAATCATCATTCCTTCCAGACCATTTTAAGTTCTGCCTCCTCCATGAAATGCTTTAGCTCTTCCCCTTTAGGGTTATTAGGGAAAAAAATCATTTCTGTGAATAGCTCAAATGTCTGAATAGGCCTATTTTGGATAAGAAAAGAATATGGGGAGGTAAAAATCAAGCTTTGACATTGTGCCTCTAGAGCCTGGGATGTAAAACAAAGTCTGAAGAAGCTATGATGAAGAGAGAACCCAGTGCCTGGAGAGAGTCAGCTCTGCATCTTTTATTTCCCCAGCAGCTCCCCAACAGTATTGGGGGAGGCACAGCCTTTTCTTCACCATGCAACATGGCCATGGAGAACAACACCGCCATGAGGAGAAGGCCTGAACCATCTCCCACATGAAGGACCATTTAAGCTATAACATCAGGGACCACTACTCACAAAGTAAGGAGAAAGGAAGGAGTTGAAAATCCACTGAGGGAAAGGTAACATATCAGAATATTCCACAATTGGCACTACCATTATAACGTCTGAAGTTCCTAGAGCTGAAATTTTGAGAGAGGCTCTTGTGAGAAACTCAATTAACTTTCCTTCCAAGGACTCGCTTTGGGAAGTACTTATTGTTAATAATTTCCAGGGCCTGATGTAACCAACTTTAAAAACATTTTTTAGAGGGAGAGCACATGCACAAATGGGTGAGAGACAGAGAGAGAGAGAGAGGGAGAGAAAGAGAATCCCAAGCAGTCTCCATGCTCAGCTTGGAGCCCAATGCAGGGCTTGATCCCATGACCTCAGGATCATGACCTGAGCCAAAATCAAGAGTCACCACTAAAAACCTTTTATAATATCAACCCTTTCTCTCTGTACAGACAAATGGCACACATGGAATTCCCATGCTGGCCCAGTCACCTGTGAATTCAAGAATTTGCTGGAACTAAAGTAGGTTTGGGGCCCTCAGACATGCAGTCTTTGCATCCCAGACTCAAAGAAAAGCAATTATGTCTCTTTCATGTTTTTACTCCCAGTTTCAGCATCCTCAATACAAACTCACTCTTTTTCTGTCTCCCATCACATTAGGCTTTGTATCAATCCTTAAGGAGGATGCTAGTGACAAAAGTACCAACTTTGGAGTCAAGACCTCTGACCAGATGTGTGACTTTGGAAAAGGCCATACACATCTTTCTTTTCATGGCCTATATCTTTATCTGTACCCCCCCAAAAAAAAAAAGCATACTGTATATTAATGTCTAAGGTGTCAAATTCCTCTAAAATTCTTGGGGATCAGATATATAAATTTATATTGAATCTATCTATAGTGAGAATATACCTCCATGTCCTAGCAATGGCATTAAATAACTTATCTACTGACTTTTCTAGGCTTTACTCCTGGTACCAGATTGCCAGATTTAAACCTGTTTTGCTACTTACTGGCTACAAAAACTTGTGAATGTTACTTAACTTCTTTGAACCAGCCTACCAATCTAAAAGATGAGAATAACAGCTCTTTCTGCATAAGGCTGCTACAAAGATTAAATGAGTTAATACACACAATATGTTTAGAGTAGCACTGCACATAGTAAGAGCTCCATGAATGTCAGCTACTATTACCATCCCTATTGTCATGATAAACTGAGAATAGCAACCTGCTTTGAGTTCTCCCCTGATTCACGAGAATCAATTAAGATAATATATGCCGAAGTGATTTGTAAACGTAAAAGTGCTATTTAAAGTTAGGAAATTATACAAATGCTCAGCAACTGGTGACAAGATTAGGAAGAAAAAGTACCACATATCCATATAGTTCAAAACAATTGAGCAACTGGAAAGGAGGAAGTACTGGTACATGCTACATACAGATGAACCCAAAGACATTTTGCTAGGTGAAAGAAGGCAGACACATAATATTGCATATTTATATGCACTGATCTACAAATTTATAAAGACATACAGCAGATTAGAAGTTGCCTAGGACAGGAGGTGAGAGCAGGGAAATTGAATATAAACAAGCACAAAGAAACTTTTTAGGGTAATGGAGATGTTCTACAGCTGGATTGTGATGATGGCTACACAACTCTACACATTTAACAAACCATTGAGTAATATACTCAAGACAGGCAAATGTTATGTTATATAAGTTATACCTCAATAAAGCTTTAAAAATAAGTAAGTAGAGAGAGTCCGAAAGATGGCGGCATAGGAGGACGCTGGGCTCACCACGCGTCCTGCTGATCACTTAGATTCCACCTACACCTGCCTAAAGAACCCAGAAAACCGCCAGAGGATTAGCAGAACGGAGTCTCCGGAGCCAAGCACAGACGAGAGGCCCACGGAAGAGGGTAGGAAGGGCGGCGAGGCGGTGCGCGCTCCACGGACTGGCGGGAGGGAGCCGGGGCGGAGGGGCGGCTCGCCGGCCAAGCGGAGCCCCCGAGTCTGGCTGGCAAAAGCGGAGGGGCCGGACGGACTGTGTTCTGACAGCAAGCGCGACTTAGCGTCTGGGAGGTCATAAGTTAACAGCTCTGCTCGGAAAGCGGGAAGGCTGGAGGACAAAGGGAGGGAGAGCTGCTGAGCCCCCGGACGGCAGAGCTCAGCTTGGCGGGGAACAAAGGCGCCAGCGCCATCTCCCCCGCCCATCCCCCACCCAAAATCCCAAAGGGAACCAGTTCCTGCCAGGGAACTTGCTCGCGCAGCGCAAACACCAAACTTTGTGCATCTGCGGAGCCAAACCTCCGCCAGCAGATCTGACTCCCTCCCGCTGCCACAGGGCCCCTCCTGAAGTGGATCACCTAAGGAGAAGCGAGCTAAGCCTGCCCCTCCTGCCCCCGTGCACCTTGCCTACCCACCCCAGCTAATACGCCAGATCCCCAGCACCACAAGCCTGGCAGTGTGCAAGTAGCCCAGACGGGCCACGCCACCCCACAGTGAATCCCGCCCCTAGGAGAGGGGAAGAGAAGGCACACACCAGTCTGACTGTGGCCCCAGCGGTGGGCTGGGGGCAGACATCAGGTCGGACTGCGGCCCCACCCACCAACTCCAGTTATACACCACAGCACAGGGGAAGTGCCCTGCAGGTCCTCACCACTCCAGGGACTATCCAAAATGACCAAACGGAAGAATTCCCCTCAGAAGAATCTCCAGGAAATAACAACAGCTAATGAACTGATCAAAAAGGATTTAAATAATATAACAGAAAGTGAATTTAGAATAATAGTCATAAAATTAATTGCTGGGCTTGAAAACAGTATACAGGACAGCAGAGAATCTCTTGCTACAGAGATCAAGGGACTAAGGACCAGTCACGAGGAGCTGAAAAACGCTTTAAACGAAATGCAAAACAAAATGGAAACCACGACAGCTCGGCTTGAAGAGGCAGAGGAGAGAATAGGCGAACTAGAAGATAAAGTTATGGAGAAAGAGGAAGCTGAAAGAAAGAGAGATAAAAAAATCCAGGAGTATGAGGGGAAAATTAGAGAACTAAGTGATACACTAAAAAGAAATAATATACGCATAATTGGTATCCCAGAGGAGGAAGAGAGAGGGAAAGGTGCTGAAGGGGTACTTGAAGAAATCATAGCTGAGAACTTCCCTGAACTGGGGAAGGAAAAAGGCATTGAAATCCAAGAGGCACAGAGAACTCCCTTCAGACGTAACTTGAATCGATCTTCTGCACGACATATCATAGTGAAACTGGCAAAATACAAGGATAAAGAGAAAATTCTGAAAGCAGCAAGGGATAAACGTGCCCTCACATATAAAGGGAGACCTATAAGACTCGTGACTGATCTCTCCTTTGAAACTTGGCAGGCCAGAAAGGCTTGGCACGATATCTACAGTGTGCTAAACAGAAAAAATATGCAGCCGAGAATCCTTTATCCAGCAAGTCTGTCATTTAGAATAGAAGGAGAGATAAAGGTCTTCCCAAACAAACAAAAACTGAAGGAATTTGTCGCCACGAAACCAGCCCTACAAGAGATCCTAAGGGGGATCCTGTGAGACAAAGT